>NC_041381.1:79468756-79473771 GCF_002162155.2 Triticum dicoccoides
GGGGGGGGTTAGCCGCTAATGATGCCCACGTCATCATCGCTGGACTTACGCCGGCGGCGACCAAAATGGCGGCGGCAACGCGCCGGACTTGCGCTAAAGGCGACGGAGGCGGCGGCTGGGGGCACCGGGGCGTATCCCGGGCTCTCCCGCATCTGATGGGGTAGGTGGGAAGCTGCGGGAACGCCGGGGCTCGTCGGAACGGAGCTCGTGGCGGCGCCGGAGTTCGGGTGGTAACGGGCGCGAGGCCCTGGTGGGGTTTTGGGCAAGCTGAGCTGCGCATGGGCTTCCTGTGAGCCCCACGAGCTCAAAGCCGTGCTCGGACGCGACCGAAACAGGCCATGGCCGCGACGGCAGCATGGCCGGCGGCAGCGAGCTCCGGTCGTCGGCAAAGTGGCAGCTGCGGTGTGCAAACGAGAGAACGGAGAGGGGGAAACAGCACAGGAGCTCACAGCGGGTGCAGTGGTGGCCTCGGCGAGCTCGGGGAGGCACCGGAGCCGGCGAATTTGACGAAGATGGCCGGCGGGTCCGAGGTAGAAGACGACGTCGATGGCGGCGATGCGGCACGTCCGGGGCCTCGTGGCTCGTTGAGGAGGTAGAGGGAGGACCCGCGGAGCTTCCTGGGGCGTCGGTGAGGCTAGGGGTGGCCGGTGGCCATGGGTACGGCGACGATGGCGGCGAGCTCCGCTCGGTGGTGTGCGCGAGAGGGAAACAGAGGAGGGAATGGGTCCAGGGGGAGAGAGGGGAGGTGCAGGGGGCGAGGGCGTCTCCGTGGCGTCGCGAGGGAGTCGGGGAGGCTGCCACGGCGAAGCAGGAGGTGGCCGGCGCTCTTCGGGCGCGCGCCACGCCTCGCCTCTGCCTACTGGCAGAGGAAGAAGAGGACAAGGGGGGGAAGGAGGTGGGCTGGGCCGCGCTGGGCCGGTCCTGTTGGGCTGCGCGGGTAAGTGGCCAGGTAAAACTCTCTCCCTCTCTCTTTCTTTTTTTTAATTCTGTTTTCTATTTTGCAGGTTTGTTTTGAATTTGGTTTTGAAACCAATTCAATTTATTTTGCTTCTGACAATATTTTTAGGAGCTAAAAGAATTAAAGCAATGCTCCACCAAAATATTTCAGAATTATTGGACCTATATTTATTTAATAGTAGATATAAATCCAATTCAAATAATTATTGATTTAATTCAAATGCCCAAATTAAATGTTTCTGAGACACCAAAAATATTGGTTTGGATTTTACCTCTTGCCAATATTTCCAGAGGATAACAGGAACATTTTCTTGGACACATTTGAGAAGATTTAATTGTTGGTTATTTTTAGAGGTTTCTGAGGCTTTGAAAATTCCTCAATTCAAATTTCATTTGAATTTAAACATGATGCAGCAAGAGGTCTAGCCTAGTGCATTACCAGAAGCTAGGGATGTGACAACTCACCCCCACTAAACAAGAATCTCGTCTCGAGATTCAAGCGTAGGGTAAGGTGAAGGGGAAACGCAACTAGTACAATCTTCACGATCCAGGTTGCACTTCATAGGAACGTTGATTCGATCACCATTATTGTCTTGATGTCTTGCTCTGAGAAATCCTGCCAACATGACATGGAGGGAAGAAGAAGACTCTAGAAGGGTCGATCTTCTCGAAGATCGAACAACTAACGGAATAAGACATAGGATCATCTCTCGGGCTGAGAGACGAGATACACATCAAGAGGGGTGGAAAGAAACGGATGACGAAGGTTCACTAGGTGGACAACAATTCCACACTTAAGAAGGTGGTAATCGGTTGTCACGTAGCGAGGAGTTGAGTTGCCATGATACCATAACGATACACCTTAGGGAAGGTGACTCGTAGAGATATCCCCTTAAGTGGCAAAAAGAATTACTTTTGATTCCGAGATCATTGAAACTCTTTATACCAGCCTAAGGCAATTCTCGAGCGATCGTTTGGAGGGGGTCGGTAGAATGGCATACTCGGACTTGGATGATGTGGATTACCTTGTTGAAGACAACGTAATGGATGAATTTGCTTATCACCGGAAATGGAAGAGACCCATGGTAGAATGGCACATTGGCGGTGCAAGCTAGGAACAAAATGCAAATGCTAGGAATGATTCTGGTAACTGGGGAAGAACCCAACAATAGAGAGTGAATTCACTGTTTGAAAAGGTCATAGCATTTGCCGAGGAAACTGAGAGGAATCCCAGTTAGAGATGATGATAACACGTAGTGCTTGTGCGTGCTCTCAAGAACTTGAGCATTTCCATAATCATCAAGGTTTTATCAACAACCGCGTCAAGGGTGCTGACAACACAACATACTACCATGATGAATAGCGATGGACGATGCAGATGCGAAGGAGGATAACACTTTCTCATATTTCACCTTAGCGAGGCCAAGCAAATAAAATCTGGATGATCGACCGAGAGACATTTAGCACTCCGCTTCTAATGTTCTCCTTGATGTGCTAGTATAACCCATTCATAGATATGGTTTGATATCTAAAACATCAAGTAAAAGGTCGGACTTCGGGAACACAAAAATCCATAGGGGCAACTAGGGAGTAAATCCTACGAAATCCCTATGGGGGGTAGTCAACTTCATCAATCAAGATATTATAATAACAGGTCTTCCGGCTGGGTGTGTTGGCCACGACATCCACTTTACCGATTATCGCGCGACCAATATTATAATTCTTGGGAAATATTCCAACCATCATATCTGCCTGAGATTCAGATCTGGTTGGTGTCAGGATATTCCAGACTCATCGAGTCTAGGGAGAAAAACGGCAGTTTGCAACACAAATCGACGAGATGACGTTGCGAGATTCTCGGGAAATGAACTACGATAGCAAGCTCCAAAACATGAGCTGGTTCTGCTACAAACATGTGAACACGTTGTCCCAGACAAGCATGACCACGTGGTAGTCTTATAATAAAACACTACCGAGTTCAGGAGGGGGAACCATCAACGAGGGTATCGAAGTTCTTTCATAAGTCCGGATTAGCTCTTATGAAGGAACTCCTTCTCCTTGAACAAATCAATCAGTGGCTTGGTGTGCTAGGGATACATATAGATTGAAGGTTGCAAGTCTTCAAACCACAGCATTCTTCGCACGTGTGCATGACTGATTTGGAATGATTCCAAAGAAAGCAACATTGACTTTCTCGAATCCACGGCGGCAACTTGCATCAGATGCACATGAATTAGGGAAAATCACTACTTTCATTCAAACATATGCTTCATGAACGAAACACGAAGAAATGCTTACACAAGTTTCCAACACTAGGTTGATGTTCAACATGATTCATGGGGGGAGACAAAATGCTACTGATGGGCTCAACAGCAACTCATCGGAATTTCCATATCACTGGACTTCCACCATCATGTGAACACGGTGATAGCATTGGTCAGACCAAAGATGTAATGGTGTATGCTCGAGGGATCAACCACGAGTAGGACAACATTACGAGCATCGTTGGTACTGATTTGATTTGACGATAGCCCACACTCAAATCAAGGGATTGATAAGACAATAGGTCCAGCAACTGATCACAGGGACCAATCGATGAAGATATCATCTTTCTTCAACACACACTACAGAAGAATATCCCTTTGGAACGAACTAAGTCAGACAAGTTTTTATCTTCCAACTCTCCAAGTTGTTGTCCAGCTTAACCAACTAGCTCAGGGATATCTAACACCGATTCTTGGAAAGAAGGTGGTTCATAAGAAACCAACTTGATCACGGGCTCAACATAACGGTCAGGTGACGACCTGGTAGTACTTCCGAGAAGATCTTCGGAAAATCACGAACCACCGATATGTTACTAAGCTCGAGAACAATCTTGCTTTTCAGGGCAAGATGATATGATCAAATGAGCGAGGACTTGACAAATCCTAACTCATCAATCAAAGAGTGCACCAGGAAATAAGGACTAGGTAGCACGATCAATCTTAGAATGGTGATTCAATAACCAACATACTAAGAATAAAATTATTATCCTTTAACTACCAAGCAACAGAGTTGCTAGCAGTATTGATTTCACACATCACAATTCATTTGTCGGTATTCCGGTTGGATCAACACGAGGGCCGAGGAATGAACAGTGATGGCAAGAAGTGTCACTGTACCAAGAGTTCATGGGATGGTGTGCAATTCCTATAACAATCTCGATATAAAATACATAATACTCCAAGGTAGAGCAGAACCAAAAGCTGGATTGGCATTTGATCTGCGGAATACAACTACTTTGACCCAATCCTAGATATGGAAGAGGTACTGGAGTTTGTTTCTCCTAGTCATTCCGGAATAGAATGGCTTGACAGACCACAAGAGTCATAGGCATCGATGAACGAGCGCACGCATACTCTTGACTATCAATTGATAGACGAGGGTCAGAATGCAACTAAAGAGAACAACTCAAAGGAACATATAATTTTCTGAGTTGTGGATGCATAGATTAGTATGTCGAACCAAGTTCAACATATTTCTTCCGGATAACCCATGCAGAAAGGTAGAACTGGCAGAGTCACGATTTATGAATGGAGAACTCCTCAAGAGTACTCTAATTGTGATTTTTTTTTATCCAATAAACATCTGCCATAAGTAGTTCATGGTATTTGGAAGAAGAAGATACCACGGACTTCAAGGACTATCGCAAAGGTTACTAATATCCTAAAGGCACTAGCAATTACTATCAACATGAAGTAGGTAGAGTGAATCTCGGGTTCAGAACCCAGGAGTAGAATACCTACTACTAAGTAGCATCACGGGATGCTTCCGAGAATAAAGGCCAGAATCTTCACACTAGGACACAAATCATGGCTAGACCACTAGATGATCCCCTAAGCACCTAGGGTCATAATAATAATTCCAACCTATATGTCGAGGCAATAATTACCTCAACACACCGATTAGTGTGGTTAATCTGGCCCATGGGAACATCGGAAACAGAAGGAAGGGATTTGCAAATGCATCGGACTATTTGGAAACCTGGGATGACTCGGACAGCATAACGGCTATAATTG
>NC_041381.1:79473781-79474900 GCF_002162155.2 Triticum dicoccoides
CTGGTTCTGCTACAAACATGTGAACACGTTGTCCCAGACAAGCATGACCACGTGGTAGTCTTATAATAAAACACTACCGAGTTCAGGAGGGGGAACCATCAACGAGGGTATCGAAGTTCTTTCATAAGTCCGGATTAGCTCTTATGAAGGAACTCCTTCTCCTTGAACAAATCAATCAGTGGCTTGGTGTGCTAGGGATACATATAGATTGAAGGTTGCAAGTCTTCAAACCACAGCATTCTTCGCACGTGTGCATGACTGATTTGGAATGATTCCAAAGAAAGCAACATTGACTTTCTCGAATCCACGGCGGCAACTTGCATCAGATGCACATGAATTAAAGGAAGTCACTACCTTCATCCAAACATATGCTTCATGAGCTAGCATGAACAAATGCTTTCAAAAGTTTCCAACACTAGCTTAATGTTCAGCAAAATTATGGAGAAGACAAGGATGTTGTCAATGGGCACAACAACAATTCATCTGGGTTTCCTTTGAAAAGGAATTCCATAGTTAAGTGAACAAGTGATAGCATTGGTCAGACCCAAAAGATATAATGGTGTATGCTCGAGGGATCAACCACGAGTAGGACAACATTACGAGCATCGTTGGTACTGATTTGATTTGACGATAGCCCACACTCAAATCAAAGGATTGATAAGACAATAGGTCCAGCAACTGATCACAGGGACCAATCGATGAAGATATCATCTTTCTTCAACACACACTACACAAGAATATCCCTTTGGAATGAACTAAGTCAGACAAGTTTTTATCTTCCAACTCTCCAAGTTGTTGTCCAGCTTAACCAACTAGCTCAGGGATATCTAACACCGATTCTTGGAAAGAAGGTGGTTCATAAGAAACCAACTTGATCACGGGCTCAACATAACGGTCAGGTGACGACCTGGTAGTACTTCCGAGAAGATCTTCGGAAAATCACGAACCACCGATATGTTACTAAGCTCGAGAACAATCTTGCTTTTCAGGGCAAGATGATATGATCAAATGAGCGAGGACTTGACAAATCCTAACTCATCAATCAAAGAGTGCACCAGGAAATAAGGACTAGGTAGCACGATCAATCTTAGAATGGTGATTCAATAACCAACATACTAA
>NC_041381.1:79477234-79514466 GCF_002162155.2 Triticum dicoccoides
GGCGGCGCCGGAGTTCGGGTGGTAACGGGCGCGAGGCCCTGGTGGGGTTTTGGGCAAGCTGAGCTGCGCATGGGCTTCCTGTGAGCCCCACGAGCTCAAAGCCGTGCTCGGACGCGACCGAAACAGGCCATGGCCGCGACGGCAGCATGGCCGGCGGCAGCGAGCTCCGGTCGTCGGCAAAGTGGCAGCTGCGGTGTGCAAACGAGAGAACGGAGAGGGGGAAACAGCACAGGAGCTCACAGCGGGTGCAGTGGTGGCCTCGGCGAGCTCGGGGAGGCACCGGAGCCGGCGAATTTGACGAAGATGGCCGGCGGGTCCGAGGTAGAAGACGACGTCGATGGCGGCGATGCGGCACGTCCGGGGCCTCGTGGCTCGTTGAGGAGGTAGAGGGAGGACCCGCGGAGCTTCCTGGGGCGTCGGTGAGGCTAGGGGTGGCCGGTGGCCATGGGTACGGCGACGATGGCGGCGAGCTCCGCTCGGTGGTGTGCGCGAGAGGGAAACAGAGGAGGGAATGGGTCCAGGGGGAGAGAGGGGAGGTGCAGGGGGCGAGGGCGTCTCCGTGGCGTCGCGAGGGAGTCGGGGAGGCTGCCACGACGAAGCAGGAGGTGGCCGGCGCTCTTCGGGCGCGCGCCACGCCTCGCCTCTGCCTACTGGCAGAGGAAGAAGAGGACAAGGGGGGGGAAGGAGGTGGGCTGGGCCGCGCTGGGCCGGTCCTGTTGGGCTGCGCGGGTAAGTGGCCAGGTAAAACTCTCTCCCTCTCTCTTTCGTTTTTTTTAATTCTGTTTTCTATTTTGCAGGTTTGTTTTGAATTTGGTTTTGAAACCAATTCAATTTATTTTGCTTCTGACAATATTTTTAGGAGCTAAAAGAATTAAAGCAATGCTCCACCAAAATATTTCAGAATTATTGGACCTATATTTATTTAATAGTAGATATAAATCCAATTCAAATAATTATTGATTTAATTCAAATGCCCAAATTAAATGTTTCTGAGACACCAAAAATATTGGTTTGGATTTTACCTCTTGCCAATATTTCCAGAGGATAACAGGAACATTTTCTTGGACACATTTGAGAAGATTTAATTGTTGGTTATTTTTAGAGGTTTCTGAGGCTTTGAAAATTCCTCAATTCAAATTTCATTTGAATTTAAACATGATGCAGCAAGAGGTCTAGCCTAGTGCATTACCAGAAGCTAGGGATGTGACAACTCACCCCCACTAAACAAGAATCTCGTCTCGAGATTCAAGCGTAGGGTAAGGTGAAGGGGAAACGCAACTAGTACAATCTTCACGATCCAGGTTGCACTTCATAGGAACGTTGATTCGATCACCATTATTGTCTTGATGTCTTGCTCTGAGAAATCCTGCCAACATGACATGGAGGGAAGAAGAAGACTCTAGAAGGGTCGATCTTCTCGAAGATCGAACAACTAACGGAATAAGACATAGGATCATCTCTCGGGCTGAGAGACGAGATACACATCAAGAGGGGTGGAAAGAAACGGATGACGAAGGTTCACTAGGTGGACAACAATTCCACACTTAAGAAGGTGGTAATCGGTTGTCACGTAGCGAGGAGTTGAGTTGCCATGATACCATAACGATACACCTTAGGGAAGGTGACTCGTAGAGATATCCCCTTAAGTGGCAAAAAGAATTACTTTTGATTCCGAGATCATTGAAACTCTTTATACCAGCCTAAGGCAATTCTCGAGCGATCGTTTGGAGGGGGTCGGTAGAATGGCATACTCGGACTTGGATGATGTGGATTACCTTGTTGAAGACAACGTAATGGATGAATTTGCTTATCACCGGAAATGGAAGAGACCCATGGTAGAATGGCACATTGGCGGTGCAAGCTAGGAACAAAATGCAAATGCTAGGAATGATTCTGGTAACTGGGGAAGAACCCAACAATAGAGAGTGAATTCACTGTTTGAAAAGGTCATAGCATTTGCCGAGGAAACTGAGAGGAATCCCAGTTAGAGATGATGATAACACGTAGTGCTTGTGCGTGCTCTCAAGAACTTGAGCATTTCCATAATCATCAAGGTTTTATCAACAACCGCGTCAAGGGTGCTGACAACACAACATACTACCATGATGAATAGCGATGGACGATGCAGATGCGAAGGAGGATAACACTTTCTCATATTTCACCTTAGCGAGGCCAAGCAAATAAAATCTGGATGATCGACCGAGAGACATTTAGCACTCCGCTTCTAATGTTCTCCTTGATGTGCTAGTATAACCCATTCATAGATATGGTTTGATATCTAAAACATCAAGTAAAAGGTCGGACTTCGGGAACACAAAAATCCATAGGGGCAACTAGGGAGTAAATCCTACGAAATCCCTATGGGGGGGTGGTCAACTTCATCAATCAAGATATTATAATAACAGGTCTTCCGGCTGGGTGTGTTGGCCACGACATCCACTTCACCGATTATCGCGCGACCAATATTATAATTCTTGGGAAATATTCCAACCATCATATCTGCCTGAGATTCAGATCTGGTTGGTGTCAGGATATTCCAGACTCATCGAGTCTAGGGAGAAAAACGGCAGTTTGCAACACAAATCGACGAGATGACGTTGCGAGATTCTCGGGAAATGAACTACGATAGCAAGCTCCAAAACATGAGCTGGTTCTGCTACAAACATGTGAACACGTTGTCCCAGACAAGCATGACCACGTGGTAGTCTTATAATAAAACACTACCGAGTTCAGGAGGGGGAACCATCAACGAGGGTATCGAAGTTCTTTCATAAGTCCGGATTAGCTCTTATGAAGGAACTCCTTCTCCTTGAACAAATCAATCAGTGGCTTGGTGTGCTAGGGATACATATAGATTGAAGGTTGCAAGTCTTCAAACCACAGCATTCTTCGCACGTGTGCATGACTGATTTGGAATGATTCCAAAGAAAGCAACATTGACTTTCTCGAATCCACGGCGGCAACTTGCATCAGATGCACATGAATTAAAGGAAGTCACTACCTTCATCCAAACATATGCTTCATGAGCTAGCATGAACAAATGCTTTCAAAAGTTTCCAACACTAGCTTAATGTTCAGCAAAATTATGGAGAAGACAAGGATGTTGTCAATGGGCACAACAACAATTCATCTGGGTTTCCTTTTAAAAGGAATTCCATAGTTAAGTGAACAAGTGATAGCATTGGTCAGACCCAAAAGATATAATGGTGTATGCTCGAGGGATCAACCACGAGTAGGACAACATTACGAGCATCGTTGGTACTGATTTGATTTGACGATAGCCCACACTCAAATCAAAGGATTGATAAGACAATAGGTCCAGCAACTGATCACAGGGACCAATCGATGAAGATATCATCTTTCTTCAACACACACTACACAAGAATATCCCTTTGGAACGAACTAAGTCAGACAAGTTTTTATCTTCCAACTCTCCAAGTTGTTGTCCAGCTTAACCAACTAGCTCAGGGATATCTAACACCGATTCTTGGAAAGAAGGTGGTTCATAAGAAACCAACTTGATCACGGGCTCAACATAACGGTCAGGTGACGACCTGGTAGTACTTCCGAGAAGATCTTCGGAAAATCACGAACCACCGATATGTTACTAAGCTCGAGAACAATCTTGCTTTTCAGGGCAAGATGATATGATCAAATGAGCGAGGACTTGACAAATCCTAACTCATCAATTAAAGAGTGCACCAGGAAATAAGGACTAGGTAGCACGATCAATCTTAGAATGGTGATTCAATAACCAACATACTAAGAATAAAATTATTATCCTTTAACTACCAAGCAACAGAGTTGCTAGCAGTATTGATTTCACACATCACAATTCATTTGTCGGTATTCCGGTTGCATCAACACGAGGGCCGAGGAATGAACAGTGATGGCAAGAAGTGTCACTGTACCAAGAGTTCATGGGATGGTGTGCAATTCCTATAACAATCTCGATATAAAATACGTAATACTCCAAGGTAGAGCAGAACCAAAAGCTGGATTGGCATTTGATCTGCGGAATACAACTACTTTGACCCAATCCTAGATATGGAAGAGGTACTGGAGTTTGTTTCTCCTAGTCATTCCGGAATAGAATGGCTTGACAGACCACAAGAGTCATAGGCACCGATGAACGAGCGCACGCATACTCTTGACTATCAATTGATAGACGAGGGTCAGAATGCAACTAAAGAGAACAACTCAAAGGAACATATAATTTTCTGAGTTGTGGATGCATAGATTAGTATGTCGAACCAAGTTCAACATATTTCTTCCGGATAACCCATGCAGAAAGGTAGAACTGGCAGAGTCACGATTTATGAATGGAGAACTCCTCAAGAGTACTCTAATTGTGATTTTTTTTTTGATCCAATAAACATCTGCCATAAGTAGTTCATGGTATTTGGAAGAAGAAGATACCACGGACTTTAAGGACTATCGCAAAGGTTACTAATATCCTAAAGGCACTAGCAATTACTATCAACATGAAGTAGGTAGAGTGAATCTCGGGTTCAGAACCCAGGAGTAGAATACCTACTACTAAGTAGCATCACGGGATGCTTCCGAGAATAAAGGCCAGAATCTTCACACTAGGACACAAATCATGGCTAGACCACTAGATGATCCCCTAAGCACCTAGGGTCATAATAATAATTCCAACCTATATGTCGAGGCAATAATTACCTCAACACACCGATTAGTGTGGTTAATCTGGCCCATGGGAACATCGGAAACAGAAGGAAGGGATTTGCAAATGCATCGGACTATTTGGAAACCTGGGATGACTCGGACAGCATAACGGCTATAATTGCTCAAAAAGATTTGAGACAATCACAAAAATGGTGGCATAACCACTCAGAAGCACAATATCAAGGTTCCGAGATCAACAATTAACATACGGAAGTAGTAGGAACTGAACTGAGACTTAAATCCAACAATCTTATAAGTCTACTGATTAGTAACACGTGATCCTAATAGAAAGAAGAGATAGCCTAGTTCTTAATCCCCGCAGGAAAGATAAGATGACTCAGATCAGAAGGGCATGAGGTATAAGGAGTAAAAAGAGCCTTACGTTCCATCCCACAATCAATTCCCTTATATAACTAAAGAATTTCTAGACTCAACTCCGACCAGTTTGGCTTGGTAATCCTACAGGCAGTCAAGCTCTGATACCAACGCTGTCAGGACCCCGACTCAATGCCACATCGATCTAGCATGTAACACCTCATATCACTTTGCGGCCTCACGCACGGTATTCCCACGGGTGTCGCCTTACCTTTGCCCGGGACCGTTTGCGCCTTTTGGCACACGTATATGACAGTGTCGCTAGCATCCATATGATAAGGAGCCCGGGCTGACATGGCTAGTCGTAAACCCAAAGCGGCACAGACTTACAGGGACAGGCATCCATGACCCAGCATCGAACGTGTCGGTCATCAGCGAGTGAATCCAGGCTGTAGCACTGGACTAGCAGGACTCCGGTGAACCGGGCTGTAGCGGGCTAACAGGACTCCGGTATTCACCGCGTGACATTTCCCCGAAGGGACAGACACAGGAACGAAGAAGGACACATGCCGGCCAGCCTAAGTGTTCCGGAGCAGTAGCAAGCTACCATGGCTCGGTGGAAACACTAGGAGACATTTCCCCGTAAGAGAGGCTACTAAAGGTAAACAACTAGATGGTCAGATCCCACACATACCAAGCATTTCAATAACATACACACAATATGCTCGATATGTGCAAATACAACATGGCATCACAACATGACTCTATGACTCAAGTAATCTATTCAATAGGCTCCGAGGAGCGAGATATTACAAACATGGGTCTCATGACCCAACATTCAAAGCATACAAATCAAGCACAAGCGGAAGCTATCATGTCTGAGTACAGACATCTATAAATGAAAAAGGCTGAGAAGCCTGACTATCTACCAAATCCTGCCGAGGCACAAGATCGTAGCTGAGGTAACAAGCTAAACGTCGAAGACCACGCGGAAATACTAGTGAGACTGAAGTCTCTCTGCAAAAACATAAAATAGGCAAACGTGAGTACAAATGTACCCAGCAAGACTTACATCAGAACTATCTACATATCCATCATTATCAACAAAGGGATGGTGGGGTTTAACTGCAGCAAGCCAGCTTTGACTCGGTGGCTATCCTGAACTACGACTGCGAGTAACTTTTTTGAGGTGGCACACACGAGTCCACATATTCACCATATCAATACACCACTATGGATCCGCTCCCGTCTCCCTACGAGAACGCCATCCATAGCACTCACGCTTATCTTGCGTATTTTAGAGTATCCACTTTCACTTGTCTATGAACTGATATAAGCAACCCAGAAGTCCTTTTCCGCGGACACGGCTATTCGAATAGATTAGGTTAACCCTGCAGGGGTGTACTTCTTCACACACGCTCTCACCACTTACCGCCGTTTACACGACATGTACTCGGCAACCTTCAAGCGGAAGCCCAACGTGGGTGTCGGCCATGACCTACCTAATCACCTAAGTCTCTAGTCCAGGTTTATCGCCTATTCGGGTTCCATCCATGAGGAGATCCGGCCGGAGTTTCGCTCACAGCCCCAAACGATGTGAACAGGGTTCCCGAGACACCAAACGGGCGCCCGGTACACCGTGCCACGTGCCTACCGCATCACAGCCCACCCCTACGGTCAGCGCTGCCCACGGCCTCCAGCATACTACAAACACCAGAAACTACTTGCAACTCCTGGACAGAGGACAAGGATGATCAAGAAGCCGAGAGGGTCCATTGGTTTCGGGCCCAATGCGTGCTAGTAGCTGAATCATGGATCACAAACACAGAACTCAGTTCCTGAGGACGGCTGCAATGAGACAACCCACCATGTACTCCTACATGGCCTCTCACCGCTACCTTTACCAAATCGTGTTCACACACTTAGCTCACACACAGTAGGACAGGTTCACACGCCTCTGATTCATCCCCGATGAATCAGACCTGACTCAACTCTAAGCAATAGCAGGCATGACAAACAAACATGAATGAGTAGGCACATCAGGGCTCAAACAACTCCTACTCATGCTAGTGGGTTTCATCTATTTACTGTGGAATGACAGGTCATGCAAAGGATAAAGGGGTTCAGCTACCGCAGCAAGTAACAGATGAATCGATGTTGTCCTAATGCAGTAAAAGAGAGCAGGAGCGAGAGAGTGGGATTTTATCGGAATGAACAAGGGGGTTTTGCTTGCCTGGCACTTCTGAAGATAACATTGAGTCTTCATCAGTGTCAACGATCACATCCTCGGTATCACGTCTATCGAGAGGGGACAAATACCGGCAACACAGAAGGGAACACAATCAATGCAATGCACAATATGATGCATGATCATGACATGGCAAAATGAATGTGTTTTGGGCTAATGCAACTAGCAACAGATTAAATGGGGTTGGTTTGAATACAAGATTCAAATTCAAACTCCATATGTGATTATTTAAATGCCCTTTATTTGATTTGTGCTAAACAGCAGCTATAAGTTGTTCTAACATGCATGAAAATGGTACAGATGGATTCCTTGAATTTTTCTGATAATTTTTCATATATAAATTATTTAATTTGGAGTTACGGTTAATTTTCTATGATTTATTGAAGTTTTAGCTATTTTCTGAAATTTCCTGAATAATATTAAATCCAGAAAATACTTATTGCGTCAGCCCCACGTCACAGTGACGTCAGCAGGGTCAACTGGGCTGGCTCGGTCAAACCTGACGTGTGGGGGCCACACGTCAGTGACACAGGAGCTAATCCCGGTCAAACCCAGCGCTGACTGGGGTTTGACCAGGGGTGGGGCCCGCTGTCAGTGGCCTAGGGGGTTGATTAGTGTGGGGGGGGGGTTAGCCGCTAATGATGCCCACGTCATCATCGCCGGACTTACACCGGCGGCGACCAAAATGGCGGCGGCAACGCGCCGGACTTGCGCTAAAGGCGACGGAGGCGGCGGCTGGGGGCACCGGGGCGTATCCCGGGCTCTCCCGCATCTGATGGGGTAGGTGGGAGGCTGCGGGAACGCCGGGGCTCGTCGGAACGGAGCTCGCGGCGGCGCCGGAGTTCGGGTGGTAACGGGCGCGAGGACCTGGTGGGGTTTTGGGCAAGCTGAGCTGCGCATGGGCTTCCTGTGAGCCCCACGAGCTCAAAGCCGTGCTCGGACGCTACCGAAACAGGCCATGGCCGCGACGGCAGCATGGCCGGCGGCAGCGAGCTCCGGTCGTCGGCAAAGTGGCAGCTGCGGTGTGCAAACGAGAGAACGGAGAGGGGGAAACAGCACAGGAGCTCACAGCGGGTGCAGTGGTGGCCTCGGCGAGCTCGGGGAGGCGCCGGAGCCGGCGAATTTGACGAAGATGGCCGGCGGGTCCGAGGTAGAAGACGACGTCGATGGCGGCGATGCGGCACGTCCGGGGCCTCGTGGCTCGTTGAGGAGGTAGAGGGAGGACCCGCGGAGCTTCCTGGGGCGTCGGTGAGGCTAGGGGTGGCCGGTGGCCATGGGTACGGCGACGATGGCGGCGAGCTCCGCTCGGTGGTGTGCGCGAGAGGGAAACAGAGGAGGGAATGGGTCCAGGGGGAGAGAGGGGAGGTGCAGGGGGCGAGGGCGTCTCCGTGGCGTCGCGAGGGAGTCGGGGAGGCTGCCACGGCGAAGCAGGAGGTGGCCGGCGCTCTTCGGGCGCGCGCCACGCCTCGCCTCTGCCTACTGGCAGAGGAAGAAGAGGACAAGGGGGGGGAAGGAGGTGGGCTGGGCCGCGCTGGGCCGGTCCTGTTGGGCTGCGCGGGTAAGTGGCCAGGTAAAACTCTCTCCCTCTCTCTTTCTTTTTTTTAATTCTGTTTTCTATTTTGCAGGTTTGTTTTGAATTTGGTTTTGAAACCAATTCAATTTATTTTGCTTCTGACAATATTTTTAGGAGCTAAAAGAATTAAAGCAATGCTCCACCAAAATATTTCAGAATTATTGGACCTATATTTATTTAATAGTAGATATAAATCCAATTCAAATAATTATTGATTTAATTCAAATGCCCAAATTAAATGTTTCTGAGACACCAAAAATATTGGTTTGGATTTTACCTCTTGCCAATATTTCCAGAGGATAACAGGAACATTTTCTTGGACACATTTGAGAAGATTTAATTGTTGGTTATTTTTAGAGGTTTCTGAGGCTTTGAAAATTCCTCAATTCAAATTTCATTTGAATTTAAACATGATGCAGCAAGAGGTCTAGCCTAGTGCATTACCAGAAGCTAGGGATGTGACATCGTCGCTATCGACAAGTTTACAAAGTGGCCGGAAGTGACTGCCGTGAGAAAGATGACTGCTCAATCAACTACCAAGTTCTTGAAAGAGTTGGTGTGTCGTTTCGAAGTTCCGGCAAGGATCATCACCGACAATGGCACCCAATTCACGAGCCACACCTTCATGCAATATGTTCGTACCCTCGGATGCAAGATCTCGTTCGCCTATGTGGCACACCCCTGGAGCCATGGACAAGTTGAGAGGGAGAACGCTGAAGTGCTACATGGACTCAGGACAAGAACTTTCAATATGCTGCAGCAGCACGACAGGCAGTGGATCGAGAAGAAATTATCCCCAAGGAACTCATTTACGTGTGTCCTCGAGTGCTTGCGTATGATGAAGTAGCGCAAGATCAGCACGGGCATGACGACGCCGTGCTACTCGAGGAGAACCGTCTCCAAGCTGCTACACGTGTTGCATGCTACCAGCAAGCCCTGTGTCGCTATCACAGCCGCAGGGTTCATGCCAGGTGTTTTGAGGAAGGTGACCTTGTCCTTAGGCGCGTTCAGTCCGCCAAGGGTACAAACAAGTTGTCACCAAAGTGGGAAGGCCCTTACCGGGTGGTACGAGCCACCAGACCTGGCGTAGTCCGTATGGAGACCGAAGATGGCACTTAGTTGCAAAACTCATGGAATATTCAGCATCTCCGCAAGTACTACCCGCAAGGCGCGCTGCTGCCGGGCACTGCCCGTCAGCCACCCTTTTGTACATGCCTTGCCTCCGCTACATGTAACACCTTGTACAAAGCCGGGGCGATGACCTCGTGCAAGAGAAAATAAAGAAGCGTTGTAGGGGGCCCCCAACTAAGATTGCATGCATGCATGAGCACACTCAAATCACTGCATAAGTATTTCATGAGCATTTGCATATGCATATAGATAGGATTGCATCCTGCATTCATTCTCATCTACATGGAGTTGCAAGTTCCTTCCGTGAACTTGGCTTCGACAAGGCATGAGAAAATTGCATGGCACAGTGATCCCTGGCAAGCCAAACAGATAAGTTTACCTCTTGTCCATTAGTGTTTTATAAAGCCATAACTTTGCATGAGAAAACCTCGCCTCTCTTTTGAAACTTAGGTGCTCCCATCCATGACTTGAATGTTGCTTCAGTCAGAATGGTTGCAGTAGCCTTTGGTGGAAAGGAGCTGGCAGGGGGCTGGCCCCTCTGTCTGTTCCCCGGCAAAGGTAGTTCTCCGACAGACAAAGAGGGTGCCGGCAGGATATCCTGCCAGGGAAGACTCGTTTACTTTCATGAAAGAGGCACTCCACCTCTGCATGGACATACACATGCGTGTGTTCCCGGCAATGTTCATCCTTTTCATTCATATGCTAACACAAGTACAAGCATTACAGAACATAAAGATGGACTCGAGAGATTACATTATTTCAATTAAAATTTGGCGATTGCCTACAAGTTTAAGATTGAAAAAAGATAAGTGCTCCATAAAATACTCTCTCTATCCCTCTTATCCCAGGTATTGCGGTGGGAAGAGAAGAAGACGAGTGCCGCCCGGCACAACGCCACCCTGATCCTTGTCAGGAGCTGGCAACCCCAGACTGACAAGATCGGGAGTGGCGAGGCTGCGAAGGAGGAAGATGTGCTGAACTCCTTGACGCCCCCCTGGTCACCGCCCCAGGACCGAAAGGGGGGCTCCAGCATAGGCACCGGCAGAGGAAGGCGCCGGAGCCCAGCTGGGGCCCCAAAAGGCAGCGGAAGCACCGGGGGGATGAGCCTTTTACCGGCAGCCGGAAGAAACGGTGATGAGGCACCGGGAAAAGGGGGGAAGAGCCAGGCAGACGGGCAGCAGGTCGCCAGTACGAGACGAATGCGTCGATGCGGTCATGCTCCTACTGGACGGCCTGCCTCCCGTCTTCTCCTTCTCCCCAGGCTTTATCTCCATTCATACTGTCCCGAAGGAAGGCCAAGGCTCCAGTCCAGCACCCACCTCGGGAAGAGAGCGAACGGCCACGACGGCCAGGAGGCTTGAGGCATGCTGTGCCCCACCTTGATGGGCAGGAAGGCACATCTCTCGTCGAGAACGACCCCAAGACCTCCGGGAGGGGCAATCCTGAGATTACCAACAATCTCCAGCCCTGCCTCCTGGCCGAGCCTCCAAGAGACCAAAAGATTCGCCACGCCAAGGACCAGGCTCACTCCCTAAGCATCAGCACCAGCATGAGGCAACAATAACCCCAAGTAGGAGCCTGGGGGCTAGCCCTAGGCTCTTCTCTTCGGCATCGCCGGCGGAAGCAGAGAACAAGAAAAGGAGAGGGAGAATGCAAAGATGGATGACTCCGCCCTCCTTCACCCCTCCCTTTTATAGGTCGGGCGGGGAAGGGCGGCTGCTCCATCAACGGGTGACCACCGCCCTCCTCTGCCAATTCAAGATGGGCGGGCTCTCTCCAAGATGCTCTCCCGCACGATGCGCCTCTGTTACCTACCCTGCGCGATGCATGCAGCATACATGGCCAAGGATAAGGGCGCGCTGTGGGAAGAGTAAATTGGCAGTTTCCGCCCCGTGATCATGGGGCGAGGAGGATCCGCGGGCCATGATCCACGTTCTTCCATGATGCCGCGCACAATGCGCGGGGAAATCGAAAGCTGGCCTGAAATCAAGGCTAATGAAGCGGCAATGGAAACCTTAAGGGGAAAACCCCTTCAGCAACCCTGCGTGTGCACTTATTAGGCCCTACCTCATCGACGCTCAGCAGTGTATTCGGGGCAGGCCGGGGTCTTCTGTCGGTGCAACAAACCCTAAGTCTATTGCCCAGACTGTGCACAGGCACAGGAACAAGATTGAAGCACCAACCCAAGTCAAAGATTGAAGGACCAAGAGATTTGAAGAACCAACATGCAGTCCAGAGAGACCAAGATCAAGCTAGAAGAGCAAGATATCGGCAAGAGAAGAGCCTCCCTAAGCGGCCAAGCGAGCCCGGCAAGGGGCGAGGCCACCGCCAGGAGCTGGTAACCAAGGCACCCCGACAGGGTCTGCCGGGGCTCGCGGGGGCAGAACCACCCCACCAACCACTCAAGCACGACCCACATCGTCAATCAATTCGGTGTCAAGCCGCAAGATGATTAAGTGGCAGCCATTTCCTACAGAAGAAACCCATAAATGACACCCGTCCTGCAACGTGTCCAGAGAACAGGCGCGGAGCTACGAAGATAGCTTGGTAAGCCTTGCCGGGCGACCAGTGATGTGACAATAAGTGGTGCATTTAATGCACCCTATTAGCCTGCAGAGTTAGGTATGATAGCACTGGTTGCTATCATATTAGTGGATAATGACTATTTTGCCACTGTGGTGACCCCCTTAATCTATAAAAGGAGGCCCATGGCACCCATAGGAAGGGTTGGAAGGTTGATGAACCCACACCACCATATGTGTGTAGTCACTACGACCCTATGGCGACCCCTGCCGGACAAGTGTACTGCATAGCACCATCCCCATTCCATCATCAATCCACTAAAGCAGGAGTATGGTCTTACACATCGCGGCGGCGCGAACCTGGGTAAATTTCTTGTGTGATCTCTGTCGTGCTACCGTGCGCTGGTTTGCTCTTTGTGCAATGTGATGTCCCCCTGTCGAACCAGCAAGGGTCCTCCTGGTCCCATAGGTGGCCGTGGATATCCCGTGACAACGTTGTACTTGTCACGTGGAATGTCGACCTTGTAGGCATTGTCGTTGTAGCGTGCGAGCACCTTGAGTGGCCCATCAACTCTCGGAAGTAGCGTGGACTTGCGCTCTTTGGGGAAGCAGTCCTTGCGGAGATGTATCCATAATAGGTCGCCCGGTTGGAACACCATCGGTGACTTGTTGTTGTTGAGCTTGGTGGCGAGGCGGTGTTCTTCACGCTCGATCATGGAACGTGTTTCTTCATCCATCTTCTTGAGGTAGGTGGCTCTTGTGCTAGCGTCCATGTTCTCTTGTTCTTGTAGCGGTAGAGGAAGGATGTCCAATGGCGACAAAGGGTTGAAGCAGTAGACAACCTCGAAGGGGGACTTGCCGGTGTTAGAGTGTCTTGCGCGGTTGTAGGCATACTCGGCGATGGGTAAGCACTCCTCCCACTCCTTGACGTTCTTCTTGATCGACACGCGTAGGAGAGTGGCGAGCTTCTGGTTGGTGACTTTCGTTTGGCCATCGGTTTGAGGATGATACGCGTGGAGAAGAGTAGCTTGATTCCGAGCTTGGCGCATAACGTCTTCCAAAAGTAGCTTAAGAACTTGACGTCTCGGTCCGACACAATTGTCTTTGTCACACCGTGTAACCTCATGATTTACCTACAAAAAAGATTTGCAACATGTGAAACATCGTATATCTTATTGCATGGGATAAAAGGAGCCATTTTGGAGAATCGGTCCACAACAACAAATATGGAGTCCTTGCCATTTTGAGTCCTAGGTAATCCAAGCACAAAGTCCATGCTAATATCTTTCCAAGGTTGATGTGGAGTAGGTACACTACAAAAAAAAGACACATCCGTGACATTTTGGGCCGAACGAATTTTTTTTCTATCATACATATGACACTTCTATGACGATAATTGTGACAAAACCCGGTATCATCATAGATGTGGTGGGCTCCTACTTCTATGACAAAAAATCATGACAGGAAATGGGATTTTCGTCCTGGGCAGCTAGAGACGCAGCTTCATGACATACTTCGGGCCATCCATGATGGAAAAAACTGTGGTAGAAGCGAGGGGGAGGAAAATTTCGGGGAGTTGCCGGTTATGATGGGAGGTCGGGGGCCGAGCGATGCGCGTTTCTCTTGTACACGTATGCGCGTGTGTGCGAGGCGTTGGCTCTAACTGAACCCGAGCGAGGCGTTGGGCTCTAACTGAACCCGATCGATTGCACTGCAGGCTACATGTTACTGAACCCGAGCGATCAATCGATTGCTGTTAACTGAACCCAATGGAGCAATTCCTTCGCTACTACTGCTAACTGAAGCCGATCCATTGGATGAACAGTGAGCGTGGCGGGGGGGTTGGATTAACAGTGAGAGGTGGCGTTGCCTCTGGATGAACAGGACCCCGTGGTGTGGAGGGCTGGATGAACAGTAGATGATGGAGGGGTGGTTGAACAGGACCCCGTGGTGTGGAGGGCTGGATGAACAGTAGACGGTGGAGGGGTGCCCGTGAATGGGTGGTTGAACAGTAGCCGGTGGAGTAGCGCGTGGTGGAGGCTGGATGAACAGGAGCCCGTGGAGACTGGAGGAGGTCGACGATAGCCCGTGGAGGCTGGAGGAGGTCGACAGTGGAGATGAACAGTATCCCGTGGAGTCCCGTTTTGTGGTACGCCACACCCCTCCCGGTGAACAGGACCCCCGTTTCGACCGTAGCGCTCCAACACAAGTCCGTTTCGTCCGTTTTGCGGTACGCCACACCCCTCCCAATCAACAGGACCCCCGTTTCGACCGTAGGAGGTCCGTTTCCTCCGTTTTGCGGTACGCCACACCCCTCCCAATCAACAGGACCCCCGTTTCGACCGTAGGAGGTCCGTTTCCTTCGTTTTGCTGTACTCCACACCCCTCCCGATCAACAGGACCCCGTTCCGAATGTAGGAGGTCCATTTCCTCCATTGTGCCGTACGCTAGGCCTCGTTTCCATCGCTTGTTCCGTCCAAGCCCTCCTGATGAACACGACCACGTATTCCGTTCCGACCCAGCCGGTTGGCTCCCACACGTTCCGTTGCCTCCCGATGAACACGACACATTCCATTGCCTCGCCATGAACACGACGCATTCCGTTGCCTCCCCATGAACACGACGACGATGCCGTTTCTCCGTTCCGACCCAGCCATGTACGTATGCGCGAGTATGCGTTCGAGACCCTGCCCGTATGTACGTACGTGGCCATATTTTCTTTCTTGCACCCTCGCTGCTGTGCGTACGTGTACATGCTACGTGCGCACCTCTACTACGACACGTGCGCGCCTCTACATCCACCAGTATATATGTACATACACGTTCGCGACCATAATGACAATGCTACGAACGCTTCGACCAGGTGGGTCCCGACTGTCAGGCACTTCCTTGTGTGCGAAGATGTAGCTGGTGGGTCCCAGCAGTCAGGGGGGCGAATCGTTTTTTTGCCCAGACGCACTTCCTTGCGTGCGAAGATGTAGCTGGTGGGTCACAACAGTTAGGGGGAAACGTTTTTTTCGCGAAATACGGTGGCCCATCCGGTGGGTCCCCGCTGTCAGTTGGAGGAATAATTATTTTGCATGTAATAAGGAGGCACTTCCTTGCTGCGGCCATGGACCCAGCTGTCAGCCTCTCCACGTACAGTCCACGTCCGATGGGAGCCGTTCCTTGACCACGTTACCACGCCACGGCGAGAGCACCAGGGCGGTGGACAACGGCGAGGCCTAGGAAGGGGACGACGCGGAGCCGGGGAAGACGCTACAGTGGATGCCCACACATAGAGGAGTACGAGGGTTCACTGGTTCGTTGCGGTGTGAGGCTGCCGTCGCCACAGAATAACAGGGGGTGTGGGTGAGTAGAGGGATGGCCTGGCCAGCGGTGGGAGTCGTAGGGGGCGGTGACGCCTCCGCCGCATTGCAGACGGCCATGGGAGGCAGGAGCACGAGGCACGACCGGCGCTGGTTTGGGCGGCTGGAGCAAGAAGACCAGAGGTTGAAGAAGCACTACGGCCGTTGGATGGACATCGTACGGTCACCAGAGCTAGAATCATGCATATTGACTAAGTTGACAAACCCCTCCGTCCCCGTCAACTTAGTAGGCCCACAAGTCAGCCTGCCACTATACTGGGTCCCAGCTAACAGGGGGAGTATTCATTTTCTTTGTGCGTAATAAGGAGGCACTTCCTTGCGTGCGAAGATATAGCTAGTGGGTCCGAGCTGTCAGCGGTGGTAACGTTTTTTTCGCAAAATACAGAGGCCCTTTCTGTGGGTCCCAGATGTCAGGTGGAGGAATCATTATTTTGCGCGTAATAAGGAGGTATTTCCTTGCGTGCGGCCGTGGACCCAGCTGTCAGCCTCTCCACGTACAGTCCACTTCTGATGCATGTAGGTTGTTGACCATGTTGACCAGGCTGCGCCGAGAGCACCAGGGCGGACGACGGTGAGGCCTAGGAAGGGAATGACACGGAGGCAGGGAAGACTCGGCAGTTGTTTCCCACGCGGAGGGGAGTACGATTGTACGAGGGTTTACTGGTTCGTTTGCCATCGCCGAAGAATAACAGCAGGTGTGGGTGAGTAGAGGGATGGCTAGGCCAGCGATGGGAGTACGGTGGGGCGGTGAGGGCTGCACGACAGCACAACCGGCCGCGGGGAGGAGGGAGCAGGCAGTCCCACCGGCGCTTGTTTGAGCGGCTGGAGCAGGAAGAGCAGAGATTGAAGAAGCACGACGGCCGTTGGACGGACATCATACGGTCACTGGAGCTAGAATCGTTCATATTGACTAAGTTGACAAAGCCCTCCGTCCCCGTCAACTTAGTATGCCCACAAGTTAGCCTGCCACCATGGTGGGTCCCAGCTAGCAGGGGGAGTATTCATTTTTCTGTGCATAGTAAGGAGGCACTTCTGGTGGGTCCGAGCTGACAGCGGGGGGAACGTTTTTTTCGCGAAATACGGTGGTCCGTCCGGTGGGTCCCAGCAGTTAGGGGAAACATTTTTTTCGCGAAATACGGTGGCCCGTCCGGTGGGTCCCAGCAGTCAGGGGGGAAACATGTTTTCCGTGAAATACTGGTGGCCCGTCCGGTGGGTCCTTGCTGTCAGGTGGAGAAACAATTATTTTGCGTGTAATAAGGAGGCACTTCCTTGCGGCTGCCGTGGACCCACCTGTCAGCCTCTCCACGTACAGTACTCTTCCGATGGAAGTCGGTCGTTGACCACATTGACCACGCCGCGCCGAGAGCACCACGGCGGTGGACGACGGCGAGGCCTAGGAAGGGGATGACGCGGAGCCGGGGAAGACGCGACAGTGGATGCCCACACGGAGAGGATTACGTGGGTTCTCTGGTTCGGCTGCGGTGTGAGGCTGCCGTCGCCGCAGAATAACAGGGGGAGTGGGTGAGTGGAGGGATGGCCTCGCCAGCGGTGGCAGTAGTACGGGGCGGTGAGGCCTCCGCGACAGCATAGCCGGCCACAGGAGGCAGGAGCATGCGGCACGACCGGCGCTGCTTTGGGCGGTTGGGGCAAGAAGACCAGAGGTTGAAGAAGCACTACGGCCATTGGATGGACATCATTGACCACGCCGCACCGAGAGCACCAGGGCAGTGGACGACGGCGAGGCCTACGAAGGGAACGGCACGGAGCCGGAAAAGACACGGCAGTGGCTGCCCACGCGGTGGAGAGTACGAGAGTTGTCTAGTTCGGCTGCCGTCGTCGAAAAATAACAGAAGGTGTGCGTGAGTAGAGGGATAGACAGGCCAGGGATGCGAGTATGATGGGGCCGTGAGGTCTACCCGGCAGCACTGCCAGCCATGGAAGGCGGGAGCAGGCGGCTGGGGCAGAATTACAACCTTTTAGAATTGCAACCACTGAAGCCTTCCGTATTTTAATGAAGTATCTTCTTGCAAGCCAGCCTTTTAGATTTTTCTGCACAAGAGTGGCTGCCCTATGTTTCTTCGACAGAGATGAATAACTTTGTCTTGCATTCTCAGCACGAATGACTGCAAGATATGAGGAGCAACCGGCCCATATAGTAAGCATGAGTAGGAGAGAAAGATAGAGCAACAAGAAATACAGTAATGCATAAAGCAGTGGGGCTTGGATAGCGTACATGATTGAAGAGCCAAAACTCCTCTGATTCGTTCACTTGCATGGCGCCGTGCTTGATGCCCTCTGAAACAGCTTTGAACCCTTAAAACACCATGTAGAGTACGATTCCGAGTATTCTCAAGGTTGCCAATCTTCAGTTCCCAAAAATTGAAGCAACGCAAGATAGTTGTCATTAGAAGCTTAAGTAACAGTAGTAGACAAATGTATAAATAACCACTCAAACTTCAAAGACAGCATAATTATGAATTATAAATTTTAAGAAAGCAACTTTAAACATGTGATGTCAATTCATATAAGTATCATAGGCCAACACCTCTACTTGAAAACCATGAAAATATGTCGACCCGATATGTGATACAGTACAGAGGAACAAACACGGTGATACAGCATTTTCCAGAAATACATCACTTACACAAGAAAAAGAAGGCAAGCCAAACTGACACCGGCATGTGCACTAGAAGAACAAGAGCCACCACTTGTCATTCACTAAACAGAACACCAGATGTAGTTGAAAAATGTGTGAACCGTGAGCCATTGTGCTCTTGGTATGCTCTTTGGAAAGCATCCCTACCTGAATGTTTTCTCCTTGATACCTGTTTGGTGCATTTTTCTTGTATATATATTTTATTATTTTTTCTATTTACCAACCTTTGTTGTTTATAGATCAGTGCTGCCGTACTACCTGGATCTTGTGGATCCCAATTTCTGTGTATTTTTAGGGTCTGTTTGGTTTGAGCCCCAGTTAGCCCTACCAAAATTTTGGTATGACCAAAGCAAGCGCATGACCAAAAATTTGGCAAGCTATTGGTGTTTGGATTGCCACCATTACAACTTCCAAATTATTGGCATGTTGTTGTTTGGATTGTGACCATGATAGGCTCCAAATTTCAGACACTAGTTCTGAAAGTATTTAAATGTGTCTATTATACAGTACTAAAATTAAAAAATATACAAATTGATAGTAAGAGCGGGCGTGAAGAAAAAAGTTGCCAATATAATTACAAGAGAGAGAGAGATGCTGCAGTTCTGCAGTTGGAAGTCGCTAATTTGTGTGCAGCGTTGCATGCATAATTTTTTTAGTTGATGCTAATCACGCAAAGGCTCAGATTTTTTATTCAGTAAAAAGCGCAGCTGATTGTTTAGAAGGCATAATATTCGCCAAATCCTACTGCATGCATGCAGGGCCCACCAATCAACAACCGAAGTCACCGCGCCAATTTTTTGGCGAAGCATTCCGGCGCCCGCGTCTCGCCCATACGTTGGCGTAAATAACACATAGGAGAGCCGGGCAAGCTGGGCGAGCCAATTTTTTGGCGTCGATCCAAACAGCAGCCAAAATACGTGGGCTAGCCAATTATTTGGCAGGGCGTGCTTTGGCATGAATCCAAACAGGCCCTTACTCCTTATTTAGTGTATGCTTAGTAGGATCCATCCCTACTAGGACTGTAAAATATATAAACTTGGTGTCTTACTGCCTCTTATAGCAAATCACAATGTACTTATTAATGGCCTTGCTAGACAACGGCAAATCAGTGCACTAGCAAATCACAAGCATATCAGTCGAATATCAAATTACTAAGCTGCCCTGCTGTGAAATATTGGGCAGCATAAGGAATTCTTATCTAATTACCTGTCTATTCTGAAAGTGAAACCCAGTGAGTACGAGAAGAATACAGAGCGCAAACAAAGTAGCAGCATAATGTATGGAATACAACAATAACCCAGGTGTGTTAATTAATGAAACAAAGACTGCTTGACTGACCTGACCAGTTCGGAAGAACAACTTTGTGTAGCCAACTTGATACATCTCAGGCAAAATGTTGAATTGATGAAGAATTGCAACCGAAACACTAAGTGGATCTTGAGACGCAACATCCTCAAGAAGAAGAAAACCATACCTGATAATTTGAATCGTTAACGTCTTGCACGCAACAAAAATCAGAAGCATAATACAGATATACAGATATTTGAATTACCGCCGAGCAAACTTCTGATGAGTCATTCTCGTTGGGTACCCAGATCTTGAAATGCGCACAACTTCAAGAACCCCGCAGCATTTCAGTTGCTGAAGCACAAGTTCTTGTCCGTAAATGGCAGGGAGCTGCAAATTATTTGGTTTAATGCAACGTATGAAGTGTGGTGTTGTGCTTTCAAGTCTTTGCATAAGTTGGAACAATTGTCCCTGCCAAACATTTAAACAGACAGTTGTTAACAGTTGATCTGATTCATTCAAGATCTCCTTAGAAATTTCTTTGGGGCCACAAAGTTTTTTTACCTTAAACTTCATTGCTACACTTAACTTCTGTGAATCAGCAACACTAGGCCTGTATGGTACAGATTCTAGATTATCAGATTGAGCAAGCATCTTAGATGCAAACGTTTGTGGTATAGATAATTTGCATTTGGCAAGGAACTGAATTGAGTCCATGTGCAATAAATCTCTGTTCTTCTCCAGAAAACCCAATGTGTCATACGCCACCTAATCATCAAAGAAATGGAATAAAGTTGACAAGTGGTAAAAGAAAGACTGATGTGAACATGGAACTGGATATTTGACAACTCCCAACCTCTCCTGCATAGTGACGGACAGTGAAAGCCTTGCCTCTTTCTCCTCTGAAGCAAGAATTAGTGTCAAGATGTTGCTTGAGCTTGTTTGCAAAAGTAAGGTCTGTGGCATTAGGGAATGTAGATTCCTCATCCAGCAGAGACAACAACCCCAGTGGTTTCTGTATCCAGTAAGAGAAGTAAGCAAGATAAAGAATCCCAGACATTTTTACCAAGTTCTCAAACAACAACAAGAAATATGGATGTAAGCGAGTTTTATTTTCTTTATTTTAATTTTGCCACAAGACATCTACAGAACTCATTAAACTCCGGCAAGGTTAAGGGTATGTTCGGTTTGTGCCCAAGGTTAAGGGTATGTTCGGTTTGTGCCCAAGGTAGTCATGTCAAAAAGTTGAGCCGAAATTTTGGTTGAGGTTTTGCTTGCCAATGGATTGGACAACATTGGCTAGAAAACTGAACTAGAGTTGGTAAAGAAGCATTGGTATGCCAAAAAGATGGTCTTCGTCCAAACAGAGGCCAATGGTCATGTCCAAAAAAAATGTAGGGTACACTTTGATCCCAATCCAAACATACCATAACCCAATATACACCTTGGCTGGGAACCCAGAATCCACTGTGATAAGCCAGTTATATGTTCCACCCTTGTTTTCCCGATGCTATTTATCATCATGGTTTGAGAAACCAGCAACTACATTTACTTGTACACCGTTAGGATTAGTCAATCAAGCAGTATTTACCAAGTTTGTAGAACCCCTGTATTCCTAAAAATGGAAGTATCTGCATATTGGTACAATCTGAAATCTGCAGGCTTTACTTTGAGTAATGTGGAGACCTTCTATCACATTCTATTTTTCTAGTTGTGAATTTTTGTCTCTGAGCTAAGAATGATTGAATGCTATGGGAAAATAGCACTTGCAATAAATTTATATTTGGAATTTTTTAAGTTAACCACTTCCCAGAAAAACAAATGCATTCCCCCTCTGCTTATGTCAAATAAAATAGGCATGTGCTTTTTACGGAAGTACTGGTAGAATTTAAAGCGAAGGGGGAGCCTTGGCGCAGCGGTAAAGCTATCGCCTTGTGACAATGAGGTCACGGGTTCGAGTCCTGGAAACAGTCTCTTGCAGAAATGTAGGGAAAGGCTGCATACAAGAGACCCAAAGTGGTCGGACCCTTCCACAGACCCTATGCAAGGGGGAGCTACGTGCACCGGGACTGGTAGAATTTAAAGCATTGCCGCACAGACTAATATATTTATGATTTCTTGATGATGACAACAATGAAGACAATGTACAGGCCCATACCTTCTCAAATAGATTCAAACAGTCCTGATTGTCCTCAAACTCAACCTTAGCCCAGTCAATGCCATCTTCAACATATTCCTGATCACAGAAATGACATATTTTTCGGAAAGTTACTACAAGAAAATCGATAACCGTGGAGTGAATGCAATACATTTTATAAGGAGAACGTTACAGTTGTGACAGAAGCCGAAGCCATAATCAGTAAGAGAAGTTCACGGAATAATAGGAGCATCAATGCTCTTGTAACTTTAATGTATTTTTTTTCTTTACTGAGTGGTGTTAAATTATTGTGAAGTCAATAAAAGAACAAGAATGATCACTATAAAATGTACACCTGCTGGTTTGGGCGGCTGGGGCAGGAAGATCAGAGACTGAAGAAGCACGATTGTCGTTAGATTGACATCTAATGGTCTGATGCTGGTAGAGTCGATTGTTGACTAAATTTCTTTTTTGAGAAACCTTGTGCCCACAAGTCAGCCTCCAAATCTGTGGCAGACAACATAAAGCCCATTTGCTATTTTTTACAATTTGCAGCCCATTTGCTAATTCTTAAGTAATTTATTACAGCCCATTTTCTGCCCAGGACCACAGTCAAAAAGTTCAACCTTATTTTTCATATTTCGGTGGAGTCCGAACTGTTGTAATCCCGAAATGATAAACATTTTTAAGAACTTATTGATTGTCAAAAAATTGTTTTGTTTTTCTAAGCAAATAAGACATGGGACAATTGAGTTGGTTTAAGGGAAAACCAGTGGTAAAAAAATCAGCGCTGGGTGGGAAAAAACAACAAAAATAAGGATGTAAATATGAAATTTCATGTGTTTTCAATATAATGATACGTGTATATGAACTAGTAAAACTATGGGTAGAGATTAGAAAACGGATGTAGGACATGCGTTTCAAGAGGAAAATAGAACTGGGCTGTGTGTTTGATTCAGTAAAAAAAACTGCCTGCGGATGTTGTAAGACAAAATATAACTAACGCTTGTGGGCCAGAGGCCGGTAGATACCTGCTGGATCTTTGTGCCCCGTTGTCGTCATGGGCTGGGCCTGTTAAAAACAAAACCAACCTTGGGCAGTCTACAGCCCAGTTGAAACTTGCTCGACCTGAAAAAACAATATACGTGCTCAATAAACGAGAGAATTCTGCAAGTACAGTAAGATAACTGGGATGCAGCACGGATATTGTTTTTTTATCGTGATAATAAGTGCATGCACTTGTTTCGAAAAAATTGGAGAACTGGGAATTCAAACGGCGGGTGCTTATGCTACCCATCAAATAAAAATTAGGTGCCTGAAAATTAGTTTCAAAACAAATGATTCAGCTTTATATCCACGCCAACCCTCGGCATGATGGTTGGAAGCAAATGCAAGTTCATACCAAAAGATCGTTAACAACAATACCAACTTGCGGACGACAAGGTAGTACAACTACCAATACCTAACTAACATATAATCTTTTTACTCCCGGCCCTAGTGTTCGTCTGGAAGAAAATCTTGTAGAGGACCAGTTCCCGCTCCTTCTCTTGCTCCAGGTCCCCGAGGTGGTACTGGTGCATCACCCAGTTGGTCCTATGCTGGTCGAAGTTCTTGTTGGTGTGCAGCACCAGAACCTCTTTTGCTGCCCGTCTGCCGGCCGTTGACCATCAGTGGCAAGGTATTGCCGGTCTTGTGCCACATCGCGTGCATGCCGCACTCCGACTGTATCTTGCGACGCGTCCACGTGACCCTTTTGAACGCCCTGGAATTGCGCTGGAAGAAATGCTTCCTTAGGCCACTCAATGTGATACCTGCAGTATTGTGGAATACATGTTTTAGTGTACCTAGTTGGCATTTTCATAACATCTTTGGCATGTTGGAGTCACTTGTTTCACTTTTTATTAACTGTCAAATTGTAATTGCTTCACCAGGTCTGCGTGTAAAAACAAAAATAGAGCTATAAACAAAGGAATAACTTTGTGCAAGTAGACGGCCGATCGGTGTCTTACCTGGAAGTTTTTCAGGTTGGGTGTAGCATATGACGTGCTGGCTGTCGATGGTTGGTATGAACAAATCGATGAGAGACTGAAATCTCGCGCTGTCAGCACTCACTTTGGCCTCAAGGTGCTCGATCAGCTCCTGATCCGTGGGATCGAACTTGACGCCAGCCGGCAACACCGGCCAATCCTTCTTCGACTTGCATCGGTAATTCTAGTTATATGGTACTCAATATATGATTAATCGACTGTTTTAAGTGAATGATGAAAGATTTCGACAAATAAGTGGTACTCCAAATCTTAAGTCCAGAATACCCGAACACGCTGCTGGGATTCTTGTGTCACCTCACGCGCAGCGTGTTGTCATGTCAATTCAATGTGTGGACATGATGAATAATTTGACCGGCGTATACTAGTATTGCTACTGTACTACTTACTAGTCGTATTTAGTGTCACAATTTATACATAGGTTTAACTAACAAGTACGCACTTGAAGGCCTAACTGATATATATATATATATATATATATATATATATATATATATATATACACATACATATATATATATATAGGGATGGACTATTTTGTTACCGGTAACAGAATATTATTCTGTTACCCTTGCCCCCTATAAGGCGCGGCGCGTCCACGACAGACCCAGCCCCAATCCGACCCACTTCCTGTCGCCGAAGGCAGCCGTCGCGGGCGAGCGAGCGACAGCAGCAGCCGGAGCGAGGGAGCCCACGGCGGCGTGACCCGCCGACGCGCCGCCATCTAGCCATGCCGCCGGCCCGACCACCGCCACCATCGGTCGCCTCGTCCGACGCCGGAGCATCCCCGCGCACCTCCCCACCGCCGGGAGGTGGAGCCTCCCCGCGTGCTTCCCCGCCGCCGGGCGCCAGAGCCTCCCCGCATGCCTCCCTTCGTCTGGTGCAGGAGCCTCACCGCTCGCCTACCCGCCGCCTGGTGCAGGAGCTTCCCCGCACGCCTTCCCGCCGCCGTGCGCCGGAGATTCGCCTGGGCCGTGATCCACGCCTCCTGCCTCTGCCCCTCGACGAACCTCGTTGATAGAGCTCCACCACAAGCACAGTCGTCTCCCAACAACAGTGGCTCCACCTCCCAAGTTCTTGCCAATACGCCGCCAACGAAACGAAGATGGAGTCACATCCAACAAGATGCAGATGATGAATTCTTCCCACACACATTACTAGCAACACCAAAGTTTTTGAGATAGGTACCATGTTTCTGTCAATTTATCAATTCATCAGTTTATCTGTGCTGCTATGCTCTGCCTACATGTTACACTATTGGGTTCATGAGTACAAAATTGTGTGATGCATCTGTGCTGCATCAGTACATTGCAAATGCTTGCATCAGTTCGTTTACACCCCTGCCACTTGATGCGCAATTAGCATGTCGAGGTTACTGTGAGTGCATCTAATATGCTATCTTCAGTTCAAGTAAAAAAAACTTAAAACATATGCGTCAGTCCTAGTAGATAGTGACAAAAGGTTTAGCTACCACTGAAAAGTTGTATGTTGCTATCTCTAAGAGTACAAGTCATGTAATTGCATCAGTTCGAACGAGTAACAAAACTGTGACCGAAAAAAATATAAAATTGCTACACAGTAAGTTCAGTGATACATAAGCTAGCAGTGCTTGTAATGTAGATGCATTGATGCGCGATTACAAATGTCGAGGTTACTGTCAGTGCATCTAATATGCTATCTTCAGTTCAAGTAAAAAAAACTGAGAAACCTATGTGTCAGTCCAAGTAGATAGTGACAAAAGGTTCAGCTACCACTGAAAAGTTGTATGTTGCTATCTCTAAGAGTACAAGTCATGTAGTTGCGTCAGTTCAAACGATTAACAAAACTGTTACTAAAAATAATAATATAAAATTGGTACACAGTAAGTTCAGTGATACATAAACTGGCAGTACTTGTAATGTAGATGCATTGATGCACGATTAGGATGTCGAGGTTACTGTCAGTGCATCTAATATGCTATCTTCAGTTCAAGTAAAAAAACTTAAAACATATGCGTCAGTCCAAGTATATAGTGATAAGAGAGTGCCACATTTACACAGTAAGTTCAATGATACATAAACTAGGAGTACTTCTACTGTAGTTGCATAAGTTGTAGAAGAAACATTACATCAGTACATCCGTGTTTGAGCATCAACGTTCATCAGTTCGACTGAGAACGAACCAGATTAATCTCAAAACTGTTGAATGTTGTTTGCAGAAGCATTCAAGGCGGCGCACGCAGCAAGAATTTCATGAGCCGGACAGATATGGGGCACCACCTGGTTGGGTAACACCAGAAATACCGCCTGGATATTTCAACAGTAGAGGCAGATTTGAAGATACACCGCAACAATCAGAAGCATGGACAGGTTCTTCTATATAGCAAAGACCAATATCTGGGAATGCAAGCTTTGCCGCTACTGGGTTGCAACAAGGCCAACAATATCACCACCAACAAATGTCTTCCTTCCCCAGTGCATGCAAAAAGCCAAGGACAGGAAGCCGTGGATGGGTTGCAACAACGCTTCCACCAGTCGCTCCGTCAACATCAATCATCCATGCCGCAAGAGCAGTTGCGACGGGAAGACCAGGGCAAAAAGACAGAAATTTTGGCCAATCCAGCAGGTTCAAAGGTACAAGATGTGAGCCATACAGACAGGCACAACCTCATAATGAATCTGAGGGGAGACAGCCGTACAACGAAAGACGGAGATCTTCGTCAATGTTGCTCCCTCCAAGAGAAGCATTGCTGCATGTGCCAAGGGTGACACCACCGGCGCCCATAAACCAGGGAGAACAACAAACACCAGATGCAGTGCAGAGCTATACACATGTAAGTGTCCATATAGAAAGAAAAAAACATAAGCACAGTCCATATCGTGGTGCTGTGACCACCCCGTCTAACATTTTTGTTTGGTCACTGTTGTGTGCAGCCACTTGATATTGAAGCTTATGTTCTGCCAAGGCTAGAGATGAGGTTTGAAACTTTCGAAGAAACTAAGAACTTCTACAACGTATATGCAAAGCACACTGGTTTTGCTGTCAGGGAAGGCCCCAAGTTTAAGACCAGAGCCTACCTTTATTGCACGTGCCATGGAGTTTATGAATCAAAGGTGTCTGAAGCAAATAGACAGTGTAACAAGACGACAACCAGAACTAACTGTGGGGCTAAAATGGGGCTGAAGAAGGAAAAGGATGGAACATTTGTCGTAAAAGAGATAGTCTGGGAACACAACCACAGGCTACAGCTCACCACAGAAATGCTTGTCTTCTTGCACTCCCACAAAAACTTTGACAAAACAATCTTGGAGTACATCAAGTACTTGCAGTTCAAAGGCATTGAACACGCGCAAATCATGAGCATACTGGGCGGTGATGACCCTGGTAGCTACTTCCTCGAAATGAATGCCAAAGACCTGATTAACCTGTAAGTACAAACTTGTTCTCCGCCCATAAACCGTCTCCGTATTTTTTCCTCTGTCAGTACAAACATATCACGCAACGCATGACCTGACGCCAGTTCAACATGCATTTTTCAATAAACTTTTGATATGCAGGAAAGCAAAGAATTCAAGGATTGATGATGTGGATGATGTCCTAAAGACTGTCAACTTCTTTAGGGAGATGAAAGCTATAAACAGGGAATTTTTCTGTGACATGCAACTCGATGAGTCCGACAGAGTTAAGAACATATTCTGGGCGAACGCAAGCTGTCGAGGGGCGTATCAGGACTTCAGAGACTGCGTAACGTTTGACACAACATATAAGACCAACAAGTACCATATGCCACTTGGGGTGTTTGTCGGAACTAACAACCACTTACAGACTACATTCTTTGCTTTTGCCCTGATAAGAGATGAGGATGCAGATTCATTCAAGTGGTTGTTCAAGACATTTTTAAGGTGCATGAGAAGGAAGGCTCCTACATGCATCCTCACATGTACAACCGCTAAAACCACCCCAACCACCACCCCCCTTCCAAAAACGAAAAGTAAAGTAACACAAAAAAAATGTTGTGTCAGTTCTATTGGTATATATGCACAACCATCTCTGCTGACCACTCAAAGTGTATTTTCTCATTACCAGACCAGTGCCCGGCAATGGCTTTGGCGATCGCAGATGTTTTCAAGAACACAGTACAAAATCTATGCCGCTGGCACATTATGAAGAAGTACAGGGAACACCTTGCGTACCTGTATTTCCTGCACGAGGACCTTAAAGATGAATTCACATCAATTCTCAACTGGCCCCTCATGCCAACTGAGTTTGAGGATGCCTGGAATAGACTCATGGATAAGTACAACCTCCACGATGATGCCACAATGGTGGGCATGTAGAACGAGCGTGAGAGCATGAACTATGTGCTCAAGAAGAACTACGTAAATGAGAGACATAACCTACACAGGTTTGTTAGTCAGGTAAACTCATGCGTGAAAACCAGGAGGCAGACAGAGAACCAGGAGACAATGGGTAACCGGGTATATCTCTATCACTGTCGTAAGACATAAAAATAACATGCTTACTAAAGTAAAAACTTTATTAGAAGTTTTTCCTCTGAGAAAACTAACAATATGATGATCATTCTTTCATCTGCAGAAGGAAAAAAACAGGCTGACCAACTATGGGTTTGACACCCAGATGGCAAAGCTGTACACACGAGCTGTGTACAGCGAGATCAGAGATAGGCTGAAACTGAGCACACTCTTCACGACGACAGAGACGGAAGAGCCCACAAAGTACCTAGTGCGCTACAACCACCCGCAAAAACTGTCTGTGTGGGCTTAGCACGCGTTCCAAGTGGTGGCAGACCCCGTGGGAGAAACATATGAGTGCGAGTGCAGGCTATGGGACCACCCAGGTGAGGAGTGCAAAAAAGATGTTACATACTGTACTACTTTTTTTGCAAAAGTTTTTGTTCGAATGAAATGACAAAAAACATGCACCTCTTCCAAAAACAAATACAGGTCTTTTCTGCGTGCATTTCCTGTGCATGATGCAGACAATTAAGGCTGCCAGCGTTCCAGAGAAATACATACACAGGAGATACACCAAACGCCCGAACATCCAGCCAACATTTGACAGAAATGACTTGAGGACAGTAGCGTCAAACAAGGCATCCCAATACTGCATTGAAAGCTCACTGCTGACGCTGAACATGAGGGTGCACAGAAAAAGCTTGAGAAGCCAAGAGCAAATGGCAAGGTTGCGGGTCGTCATGGACAAACTTGAACAAGAACTCGACGCCATGCATTCTGCTGAAAATGGAGGTGTCGCGGACAATGATGCCATTGACCAGGATATTGCTACAATGTTATCTGAGATGAACCATCTGGGATCTATTGACCCGTTTGAGAACGAGGAAGAAGATCATCAGCAACCAGAGCTTGCCCATGTGCACACTCAAGAGCGCCGACAAACTCACATGCGACATCCTACCAGCAGCAGCAGGAAAGGGTGATTAGACCCCCAATATTCTGAAACACAAAGGGGAGGAAGAGCAAGACGCAAGCTGCGGCCAAAAAGCCACCATGCCCCATCAAGCGCGTGGAATTTGGCCCGGACGGCAAACCCCTCGAGATAAGGGCATGCGGTTTCTGCAACGTTGTGAGCAACCATAACTACCGCACATGCCCACTCCGCACAGATGCCACCGTCAACAAGAACAACCAGATTGGAGCCACCCAGCTTCCTACAAATGGAGACAGCACACGTAACAGCTACACGTGCCGCAAGTGTGGGGGAACTGATGGACATAATGCCCGCACGTGCAAAGTGGGAAAGGAGGTCGGTAGAGCTGAACATAAACAGGGGAAGGTACAGAGTTCCAATCAATCAAATGAAGACGATGAAGAGGAAGAGTTTGATGAGAATGATGGCCAATCAGACGAAGACAATGAAAATGACAGTGTCGGAGGCGACGGAACTGAAACTGACGATGAAGCTGCCAAGGCTCAACCTGGAAAGAGCGCCGGCACGGCACAACATTCAGAGACAGTTAGGAGAAGCTCAAGACTGAACAATACATAGTGGTTATCCTGCTGCGTCAACTAAAAAATAACGTTGTAGTCTCAGTTGTATCAGCACAGAATGATGAAGCATTTCACAAACACCGTCGTTACCAAAACATATTTAGCTTTAATATCGATTACTCTCGATCAGAACTAAAGTTATTTTTTAGTTTCTGATTTGTGCCCGCTGGAGCAGTCACAAAAATACGTTTGAAAAAACTTATCTGGATATATCCAACACAAAACGATACTGTGAACCAGTAACTCAGGAAAAATAATATGTCAGTGAAAAATTTAAAATCTTGTAGTACATCAGTACTGATAACTCTCAGACGTCAGTACAAGGTTGAGTACACATCAGTACTGATATAATTTCTGATTTGTGCCCGCTGAAGCAGTGACATTATTACTTAAACCATTTGATAATCCTTTTGAATGCAGTCACAAATAAATTTGAAAAAACTTATCTGGATATATCTGAAGCAAAACGCTACTGTCAATCTGTAACTCAGCAACAAAAAAATGCCAAGGAAAAATATAAACTCTTGTAGTACATCAGTACTGATAAATCTCAGTCGGTAGTACAAAAGGCATAGTAAAACAAACACACCAGCTAACGACTCAAAAAAAATCGTTTTGAAAAAACAAAGCTATGCCTGCTCCTGCCAGCCCCAATTCAGAAAGACCATCAGTGCATGAAAATAATTACCTCAAGCAAAATGCGAATATAATACATCCTGTACTGGTGAAAATCTAATTTATCTGTAAAAACTACTCACAGATTATCTTGATATAAACAATCCTTTAAAAAAATATGAAAATTGTTTTAAAAAAAATTAGCACCACACATAGTATCACTGGTATTTGGTACGTTCAATTACACTTCAATCACCAGTCCGAGTACGACAATAGAGGAGTTCAGACCTCCATCAACACCGACGCTGACATGTGCAAGTGGGATAAGCAGCTGATAAGTATAGCTTGACTATACGAATCGGTGCCACAGTAAAATGCCATCATCACCACCGCAGAGACGTGCAAGTGGGATTTGGAAGGTCATAAGTACAGCTTGACAAGACTAGTCAGTTCAACAGTAAAAACCATTTCACTTGGACAGTTAGTTCTTCCACGCCACCATCCGCGCCACCCGCTGAGCGGTTGACACAAGGGACTGCAAACGGTGACCCCACGCCACAACACCCACTACACACACGACCCCGAACGAACCGCCTCCTGCAAAATCCCCGTCCACGCACTCCACAAAATCCCATTCTCGTCTACCTCTCCCTCGTTCCCACAAACCACCATTGCCGCTTGCATTTCAACTGAACACAAACCAAAAACTTATCTCTCCAAAGCCCACAGTCGCCGGAGGAAGGCCATGGCGGAGGAACCGTCCGCCAAGCGTCATCATGCCGAGACGTCAGACAAGAGGAGCAACCTGGTCGACATTAACGTCCCCGACAAGAAGCGCGAGTACACAACAACCCTCAAAGTGGTTGAGCTCCACGGCAACGAGACGCTGGAGATCGTCTACACCAGCGTACCAGAAAAGGCCGACGAGGTGATCTCCAGGCTCTGGAGGAAGCTTGGTGTGCACTACACCAACGAAGATGAACCTCCCCAGAAGGCAACAGTCCTGCAGTTGTGCGTCGACGAACTCTGCTTGGTGTACCACATCGCAGCAGCCACAAAATGGTGAGAAATCCTACTCATTTGCCATGCATATGGTTTATCTCTTTTATTAGTACTATATCCTAAAAAATTAATCACACTTGCTTTCCCAACTAGATGTACTAGTGTGGTTTGTGAAAAAGTGGATGTACTACTGCATTTTCTCAAGTAGATATACTATAAATGTATTTATGGACCTGATGCAATGGATTACTATTTGGAAAATCTTGCGGAAGATTAAATTATGAAGTTGATCGACTAGTGAAGTTTCTGAAGTTGATATAATAGAGTAGTCTATGTACTCAATGTATTAAAAAAGATGTTTCTGAACTTGATGTAGTGAAGTATTTTCTGAATTTGATCTAATGTTATTTTCGTAAGAAAATAAACTAAGGACTTGGTGAAGCACTGGTTTCTGTGTTATCCCATTTCAACCAAAATAGACTAAATTAGTGCCAATGCAGAACATACAACATTGACTGAAACTATGTATAATCAATGAAGAAGAATAACATGATGTACTTAATTTAATTTCAGAACTTTCTTTACTAGTTTTTGAAGTACATTCATCCATTGTTTATCCTACATAAAAAACTACTTCATGGATTCATCGCTTGTAAAACAAAACAAAAATGAATAATTCGAAACATCAAAGTAATGCTAATATTCAAAATGTCTCTGCCCTTGCAGGCCCAAGCGTCTGACCGAGATGCTGCAGCATGAGAAGTTGTTCACATTTGCCGGTTTTAGCATTGAAAGCGACAAAGAGAAGCTGAAGTTGTCCAGTATGGAGATCAACCCCAACAAGTTCATCGACATTCAGCGCAAGTGGAGAGTTCCATACACCGGAAAAGAGTACGACTCCTTGACTGATGTTGCAGCCAGCATCATCCACCCATTCTACAAAGGCATGAAGAACAAGATCAACATGCAGGAAGACTACAAACTGTGGGGGACCAGCGAGCTGCCAGACAACCTCATCGAGTACGCAGGAGTAGATGCGTATGCCGCGTACAAATCATGGTTCATGATCGACTACATCACAGACGGTTGGGAATATGCGAAAGAGCGGGAGGCTGATAACTTCTACGACCGCCCCTATTGCCCCTTTACTGGATGAAGATAACATCAGAGCCTGCCTTCGTTTTACTTCCGATTGTGCTTGCCTTTTATCTTGTTCTTTCAAATTAGTAGTTTGCTCTTGTTGGGTTGAACCAGTGTGATTATGTCGTGCTTGTCATGTTTGAACAAGTTTAGTTATGTCATCAATTACAATGTTTTGCTTATCTCATTATATAAGTTTGGTTTGGTAGCTTCATATGTTGTTAATCCATCATTTCAAAATTCAAAAGTAGCTTCTGAATGGAACATTGTCGTTGCTCTAAAGTACTAGTTATGATGCAACTAATAACACAACGTTGTTCCATGTCAGTACAACTCAGAACACTTGATCGGACAGTACATTCTTACTACAATAAAAAGTACAAAGAAGCATCAGTCCGTAAGCGCTACTATGAATACACTATCAGTACAACTTAGTCTACACGCAAGTACCATAGTTCTGAAAATGACACCAGAAGACACTTGAGAATAATCACAAAAACAAACACAAAAAAGAAGGCAAAAAACTCAAATGAAAAAGATTACACTCACACAAAACTGACAAGAACTAGAACAAAAAGTATCAGTCCAAGTTACTGGTGGAGTCAAGTACTAGATTCAAACAAACAAAAAAAATGACCGCCGAAGGTCAGGTGCAGGCCCTGACAATGCTAGATACTTGAACTCGAGCCCGTGGGCGAATCCCTAGTAATCCGCATAACGTAGGACCCGCCGACCAGGGCTCACAGGTCAAGAGAGTGGGCGAGCGCCGTGTATAAGCGCTCAGGTAAGTGTTCAGAGGAGTTCGACTGGTGAGCCTCCGCTGTGCTTATAAACAGGTCCGGAGCCCCCTCGACTAGCGAGGTGGGACTAAACCCAGAGTGCACGCACACGACACACTGCATAGCCGCGCGGACGAGCTATCTGGGCCGAAAAATGGCCCAAGAGCCTACATCGTCAACAAAACACACCACCAATAAGCCCAGGTATACAAACCAGATGGCGGGACAAAGAAAAATAAACTACAAGAAAAATGTTTGTCAATTAACCTGTACAAGAAAAAAGGAAAAAAATATGATACAAAAACAATGAACCTCTAAAAAAGAACAGAACTTAATAGCCTATTTGTTAAATGTACATAATTAAAAAACCGAATTAAATATTGCTTTCAAGTTCAACTACTAAAACTCAAAAAGTTCAAAACATATAATGTTTGTCAATTATGCTAAATTTCTTATTTATATAAAATCTCACAAGTTCAACTACTAAAGCTCAAAAAGTTCAATCATATAATGTTTGTCAATTATGCTAAATTTCTTATTTATAGAAAAACTGACAAGTTCAACTACTAAAAATCTAAAAGTACAAAACATATAATGTTTGTCAATTATGCTAAATTTCCTATTTATATAAAATCTGATAAGTTCAACTACTAAAAACTCTAAAAGTTCAAACATATAATGTTTGTCAATTATGCTAAATTTCCTATTTATATAAAATCTGACAAGTTCAACTACTAAAATTCAAAAAGTTCAAATAGAATTTATTTGTCAATTCTGCTAAATTTCTTATTTATATAAAATATGTCCACACCACAACGAACGATCTGGTCGTAAAATAATCTCAAACCCCCAACCTAAGTTATAAAAAAAATCAGTTCAAAACATACATACGACATCAGTACTAAAACAGTAGGATCAGTCAGGTCGCTCGCACCACTGTGACATCAAATTTCAAACCCGTGCGCTGTATGAAATTACAATTCAGTTCAGACAGTACTAAAACATAAGTGCACTAAAAATTTGAATACAAAAACTATAAAGGCATAACCTAGGTTGGTACAGATGAAAATAAAATAAGTACAACTTTTGAGCAACAACTCCCAGGGCACTGAAAAAATGTTTTGACATAAACTAGTGTATAAAGACTTCAATAGAAAAACAATGCTTAAACATCCACATGGAAAAACATCACAGAGCCATGCGTCACCTAAACAGTGCAAAAATGCCATCATCACCACCGCAGAGACGTGCAAGTGGGATTTAGCAGATCATAAGTACAGCTTGACAAGACTAATCAGTGCAGCAGTAAATTTTTTTTGTCTTGGACGGTTAGTTCTTCCAGGCCACCACCCGCGCCACCCACTGGGTGGTTGCCACGACGCACTGCAGAACGGTGACCCCCACGACCACTACACCCACGTCCCCGACGAACCGCCTCCAACACACCACCATCGATGCACTGCAAAAATACCCCATTGTCTTCCATCTCTGCCTCATTCACAGAACCACCATTGCCGCTTCCATCTACACTGCCCACAAACCAAAAACTTCTCTCTCCCAAGCCCACAGTCGCCGGAGCAAGGCGATGGCGGAGGAACCGTTCGCCAAACGTCACCATGGCAACACTTCGAACAAGAGCAGCAACCTCGCCGACGTTCACGTCCCCGGCGAGAAGCACGAGTACACCAAAACGCTCAAAGGGGTTGAGCTCCACGGCAAGGAGACGTTGGAGATCGTCTGCACCACCGAACCAGACAAGGCCGACCAGATGATGAGTAGGCTCAGGATGAAGGGCGGCGGCTTCATCCGACAAGGAAAAGCCTCCACAGATGGCGGCAGTCCTGCAGTTGTGCGTCGAGGAACTCTGCTTGGTGTACCACATCGCAGCAGCCACAAAATGGTAACCCATACTACTGTTCATTCATCTGTTGTACCAGTACTAGTCACTAAAAACTTAATTAAAACTTGTTTCCCAACGATTATAGTCATCTGTTTGTACCAGTAGTTCATCGAATGCTATGAACTACTATAGTCTATGAAGTGGATGCACGATTACATGTTTCTCAAGTTACATGCATTTCTGAAACTGTGAAGTGGATTGTTTCACCAGATTAGTATCTGAAAAAAAGTTTATAGCATTCTGAACTTGATGTACTAGCATAGTTTCTGATCTTGATGTACTAGTATAGTTTATAGAATTGATGTATTAATAGATCTTTGGTGAAGTGGTATAGGTCCATATCTTGATGCACATGTTTCTCAAAACTAAATTTTGAACTTGATATAGAATTAATGCACAAAGATGTATCAAGCACTGGTATAGATCTTTTATTCAACAAAAAAGAAAACTAAACTTGAATCAAGCAGCGCATGAATCATTGACTCTGGTAAAAAATGATTCTCTAATTTGGTGAAGCATTTGGTGAAGCAATGAAGATAGCAAAAAAGAAAAATATAACACGGTGTAGTTGAATTTAATTTCAAGACTTATTGTACTAGTTTCTAAACTACATTCATGCATGGCACATAATATATAAGCATCTACCTCATGGATTATCACTTGTAAACAGAAAAAAAGCAGTAGAATTAAATACTCAAAAAGAAGACTAATCTTTAGAAAATGTGTGTCTCCCCCCTTGCAGGCCCAAGCGCCTCAAAGACTTCCTGCAGGAGGAGAAATTGTACACATTTGTTGGTTTCAGCATTGGAGGTGACAAGCAGAAGCTGGGGAAGTCTTGTTTGGAAATCAACCCCAACAACTTCATCGACATGCAGCGCAAGTGGAAAGATCCAAAGACAAACAAATACTACGACTCCTTGGCCGATGTTGCAGGCGGCGTCATCCACCCATTGTCACGACCGACTTTTTCAATAAATAAATATTGAGAAAATCGATCTTTAAATCCTAGTATAGGAAAATTCATCCTTTCTGGTAGACAAAGCTTGATAATCAGGGGACCAGTAGCATCAAATATATTACAAGGCTGAGCCGAGGCTGCTCAGCAATTTATTACAAACTCGCCAATATCTTACATAAGGGCGGTTATGGCACAGGGGTGTGGTGGCATGCTACTAGCTCGAGGATAAGAGGTGGTGGATAACTTGACTTCTACTGGCAGTACATCGAGTGTCGAGGTGAGGCTCGATGAATTTATTCGGGGTTGCGGAAGCGGATAATACAATGACCAAGACAGGATCGCACAGGACTAACTGGGACTCCTCTAGGCGTCGGACTCGCTATCAACCTCTTCATCCATGAGATCGCCTTCATCAATATCTGGCCAAGTCAACAAGCCGGGTGAGTACTTGAAAGTACTCACAAGACAGTTCGGACAAAAGATATAATCAATGAATGCATGAATGCGTTATGAACAAGGATGATGCTCATAAAATAACGATAATATTGCAGGACTTGATGAATAAAATAAATAACTGAAAACCAATCGGGTGTCTGGAGCGACGCCTCAAAAGGTAAATAAATAAAATGCGTGCCGCAGTCGGACGTCTAAGCGACATCACATAAAGGGCTTAAAAAGGAATGCCACAGTCGGACATGTGGGCGACATCACAGACAGGGCTTGAAAAGAAATACCACCGTCGGACATCTGAGCGACATCATAGACAGGGCTATAAAAGAAATACCATCGTCGGACATCTGAGCAACGTCACAGACAGGGCTTTTAAAAGAAATACCACCGTCGGACATCTCAGTGACGT
>NC_041381.1:79515104-79546184 GCF_002162155.2 Triticum dicoccoides
TATAAAAGAAATACCACCGTCGGACATCTGAGCGACCTCACAGACGGGGCTTATAAAAGAAATACCACCGTCGGACATCTGAGTGACGTCACAGACAGGGCTATAAAAGAAATACCACTGTCGGACATCTGAGCGACGTCACAGACAGGGCTATAAAAGAAATACCACCGTCGGACATCTGAGCGATGTCACAGACAGGGCTATAAAAGAAATACCACCGTCGGACATCTGAGCGACGCCACAGACAGGGTTCATAACAAAAGTAAATAACAGGTCTGCTACCGTCGGACGTCTGAGCAACATCATAGACAGGGCTTGTAATAAATGTAAATGACAAGATTAGTCCATTCATAAGAATAATCTGTTAACTGGATTTATCACACATAAATCCCACCGGAGTTTTGTCACTGTGGTTGATACCTGACAAGATAAGATGAATATAGTACTTGAACAAAGTACAAGATAATTGAAAGATTTGAGACTCTGCAGAGTTTGGATGAACTGACCACAGCCAACAGATTTCCGTAGTCACGAAGGACTAGTTCCGTTTACGGTATTTCAGTAGACACACATTTAACTAGTACACAGCCATTTCACCACACGATGCCAGGAATCACCCTGGACAACGGCCAAGAAAAACTCTGAGACGGGGAGGCCACAACCTCGAATAGCATGGGATCAAATTTCTATACGCGCGCTCTAAGGGGTGCCCCCCTCTCGGTCCCAACCGGAAACACCCATGCCCCCTGACCGGATGACGGGCTTTAATCCAGGGCCATGGAACCCTCATCCCGGCCTCTCTACTTGGTGTGTACCAGGAAAAGTATTTGCAACTTACTATGCCATATTCCTTTCGGAAAACATGTGACAGTATAGGAAGGAATGAATGAAAATGTGAGTTGTTTCACGATGACACGGAAGTCAAATACTCTGGCATAAGACTGGCATGTCACAACACTTCCATCTTACCCATCTTCTTGCCAACACATGGCCATGCAAATATGTAACCAACAACATAGTGCTTTTCCGAAACTTACTTTCCACCAATATGCATGAACCGTAACATTCAAGAAATGTTCATAAACATGCCATGACTACAACTAAAATGCAAACATGCAACAACCACTCATCATATCAAGAGTTCAAACATGCTTGCCTGGTTCGGAGTAGTCGGAGTCTAACCGTGCGAGGTTTGCAACTTCGTCACCTCCTCCGGTATCTACGGTAAAAAAAATGATACGTACGCAACTTAAATACTGTGAGTGTACAGAAAAGTGTTCCAAATATTTTTCAAATAAACATGATAAAAAACTAGACAAAATTTTGAAGAGGATAGAAAAATAATCATTCAAAAATTCCTTTTTGTTAAAAAGTTATAAGTGTTTTAACCCAAGGACTCATCTGTAATGAAACAGAAAACTTCCAGGGGGTTCTGCGGAAAAGTATAGATAACGTTTCGTTTTAAAAAAACGGCTGAGAGACTGACATGGCGGGCTCCACCCATCAGGTTTGAATTTTCAAACGAGGGAAAACAGAGCGCGATGGCGCCGAGAGGCGCGGTGGTCGCCGGCGGCGATCCACAGCGAGGCAGGGAGATCGGAGAGTACCTCTGTGTTCAGGGCACCATTCCGCGTCTGTGGGAGGTGGTGGTGGTCGCCGACGAGTACCACGTTGGTGGTGATGCTTGCTCCGGCGAACGGTGGTTCGGGTGGTCGTGGATCTCGCTGGAGAGAGCTGCGAGGTTAAAATTGAGGTGGGGGTTATCTTACTAGAGGTGGTACGGGGCTACGGTCGAAAGGAGGGCAGCAGAGGGGTTCTCACTGGAGAGAATGATGCCGCAGCCCGAGGCGGACGGAGGTGGCCGGAGTCGAGGAGGAAAGGGCCCTCGAGGCTCGTTCAGTGGCCGGGCGGGGTCTGGTGAGATGGTGGAGTCGTGCGGAGGCGAGCGCAAGCTCGGGGTGCTATATATAGCCGCCCCGAGGCGGTTGCCAAGAACGGGATTCTCCGGTGAGGTGATTAGGGCGGCGTTGCGGTTGCACGGGAGGTTTCAGAGGCTGAACATCATCGTGGGTGCTCCATGGTTCCGTTTTGGTGCTAACTGCGTCGGGATTTGGGGGTTTAGGGGGAGCTCGACGGAACGGGGCGGCGCGGGCCCGTCGGCGGCAGAGAGCGCGCTCTGCGCGTGCCGCGCCACGGTGATGGTGCTGCATGCGTGCGCTAGCAAGGAGGTGGCCATGCGGAGCCACCAGGACGCTTGGGCGGCGCCTAACGACGTTGTGCCGCCGTTCTGCTTCCTGTCGGCCGCTACGGCGCTACGGCCGCCGCAAGACACGCCGATGCAGGCGGGCCAGGGCGCCACCGAGGCCAGGAAGGCACCAAGTGCGCGTGTGAGGCTCCGGACAAGCAAGCCTGGCCGTGAGCTACGTGCCAAGCGCACTGTGAGCTCGTGACTGAAGTCACTGACGAAGATCGACACTGAATGTCTGAATTTAACTGAATATGACTAGAACAGTGCATGCAAGGTGTTCGACAGAATGATCCATGCATGTAGGGATTTTTCCTTGAGCTGGTTTTTGGTGTAGGGGCCTCTCATTGCATCTAGAGGCTGCCTGAATATTTGTGGAATTTTTGGAGAGGTGTAGATATGAATTTCACCAAATTTGGCAAATCTGGTCCAAACTTGCAGTGAGTGCAATTTGAAATATTTGAACAGGAGAAGAGTGGTTCAAGATGGTTCTGGGTTGTGGGTTCAAAGGACTATCCAGGGGAGTTGGTTTGGGATCAAGGATCAAAGGCATTAGGGTACTTGCTTTGCAAATCCCTAGGTTCACAACAAAAGACAGAATTGTTTTGGGGAGAAGAAATAATTGGAATTAAATTCAAAAATGGATTTTATTAGTTTGGACAGAATGTTTGGATTGTACCAAGGTGGGAGGAGAGGTTTTGGGAAAAATTTCACCATAGGTGGCATGGTAAAATTTAGAAGGGATCAAAACCAAATAAAAGCCCAAAACAAAAAGGGTTTTCTTTTTAAAAGAAACTAAATCCAAGAAAAGGATTTTTGAGAGGGCAAACTTAGAAGATGGTTTTTAGGAAGGGTTCAAATGACCTCCTTTCAAACGAAGCAAGGCTCTTTAAAAAAACAAACCACCAAAAATTTTTTGGAGTGTCACAGCACCTACCCCCTTAGGAAAAATGAATAATTCGAAACATCAAAGTAATGCTAATATTCAAAATGTCTCTGCCCTTGCAGGCCCAAGCGTCTGACCGAGATGCTGCAGCATGAGAAGTTGTTCACATTTGCCGGTTTTAGCATTGAAAGCGACAAAGAGAAGCTGAAGTTGTCCAGTATGGAGATCAACCCCAACAAGTTCATCGACATTCAGCGCAAGTGGAGAGTTCCATACACCGGAAAAGAGTACGACTCCTTGACTGATGTTGCAGCCAGCATCATCCACCCATTCTACAAAGGCATGAAGAACAAGATCAACATGCAGGAAGACTACAAACTGTGGGGGACCAGCGAGCTGCCAGACAACCTCATCGAGTACGCAGGAGTAGATGCGTATGCCGCGTACAAATCATGGTTCATGATCGACTACATCACAGACGGTTGGGAATATGCGAAAGAGCGGGAGGCTGATAACTTCTACGACCGCCCCTATTGCCCCTTTACTGGATGAAGATAACATCAGAGCCTGCCTTCGTTTTACTTCCGATTGTGCTTGCCTTTTATCTTGTTCTTTCAAATTAGTAGTTTGCTCTTGTTGGGTTGAACCAGTGTGATTATGTCGTGCTTGTCATGTTTGAACAAGTTTAGTTATGTCATCAATTACAATGTTTTGCTTATCTCATTATATAAGTTTGGTTTGGTAGCTTCATATGTTGTTAATCCATCATTTCAAAATTCAAAAGTAGCTTCTGAATGGAACATTGTCGTTGCTCTAAAGTACTAGTTATGATGCAACTAATAACACAACGTTGTTCCATGTCAGTACAACTCAGAACACTTGATCGGACAGTACATTCTTACTACAATAAAAAGTACAAAGAAGCATCAGTCCGTAAGCGCTACTATGAATACACTATCAGTACAACTTAGTCTACACGCAAATACCATAGTTCTGAAAATGACACCAGAAGACACTTGAGAATAATCACAAAAACAAACACAAAAAAGAAGGCAAAAAACTCAAATGAAAAAGATTACACTCACACAAAACTGACAAGAACTAGAACAAAAAGTATCAGTCCAAGTTACTGGTGGAGTCAAGTACTAGATTCAAACAAACAAAAAAAATGACCGCCGAAGGTCAGGTGCAGGCCCTGACAATGCTAGATACTTGAACTCGAGCCCGTGGGCGAATCCCTAGTAATCCGCACAACGTAGGACCCGCCGACCAGGGCTCACAGGTCAAGAGAGTGGGCGAGCGCCGTGTATAAGCGCTCAGGTAAGTGTTCAGAGGAGTTCGACTGGTGAGCCTCCGCTGTGCTTATAAACAGGTCCGGAGCCCCCTCGACTAGCGAGGTGGGACTAAACCCAGAGTGCACGCACACGACACACTGCATAGCCGCGCGGACGAGCTATCTGGGCCGAAAAATGGCCCAAGAGCCTACATCGTCAACAAAACACACCACCAATAAGCCCAGGTATACAAACCAGATGGCGGGACAAAGAAAAATAAACTACAAGAAAAATGTTTGTCAATTAACCTGTACAAGAAAAAAGGAAAAAAATATGATACAAAAACATTGAACCTCTAAAAAAGAACAGAACTTAATAGCCTATTTGTTAAATGTACATAATTAAAAAACCGAATTAAATATTGCTTTCAAGTTCAACTACTAAAACTCAAAAAGTTCAAAACATATAATGTTTGTCAATTATGCTAAATTTCTTATTTATATAAAATCTCACAAGTTCAACTACTAAAGCTCAAAAAGTTCAATCATATAATGTTTGTCAATTATGCTAAATTTCTTATTTATAGAAAAACTGACAAGTTCAACTACTAAAAATCTAAAAGTACAAAACATATAATGTTTGTCAATTATGCTAAATTTCCTATTTATATAAAATCTGATAAGTTCAACTACTAAAAACTCTAAAAGTTCAAACATATAATGTTTGTCAATTATGCTAAATTTCCTATTTATATAAAATCTGACAAGTTCAACTACTAAAATTCAAAAAGTTCAAATAGAATTTATTTGTCAATTCTGCTAAATTTCTTATTTATATAAAATATGTCCACACCACAACGAACGATCTGGTCGTAAAATAATCTCAAACCCCCAACCTAAGTTATAAAAAAAATCAGTTCAAAACATACATACGACATCAGTACTAAAACAGTAGGATCAGTCAGGTCGCTCGCACCACTGTGACATCAAATTTCAAACCCGTGCGCTGTATGAAATTACAATTCAGTTCAGACAGTACTAAAACATAAGTGCACTAAAAATTTGAATACAAAAACTATAAAGGCATAACCTAGGTTGGTACAGATGAAAATAAAATAAGTACAACTTTTGAGCAACAACTCCCAGGGCACTGAAAAAATGTTTTGACATAAACTAGTGTATAAAGACTTCAATAGAAAAACAATGCTTAAACATCCACATGGAAAAACATCACAGAGCCATGCGTCACCTAAACAGTGCAAAAATGCCATCATCACCACCGCAGAGACGTGCAAGTGGGATTTAGCAGATCATAAGTACAGCTTGACAAGACTAATCAGTGCAGCAGTAAATTTTTTTTGTCTTGGACGGTTAGTTCTTCCAGGCCACCACCCGCGCCACCCACTGGGTGGTTGCCACGACGCACTGCAGAACGGTGACCCCCACGACCACTACACCCACGTCCCCGACGAACCGCCTCCAACACACCACCATCGATGCACTGCAAAAATACCCCATTGTCTTCCATCTCTGCCTCATTCACAGAACCACCATTGCCGCTTCCATCTACACTGCCCACAAACCAAAAACTTCTCTCTCCCAAGCCCACAGTCGCCGGAGCAAGGCGATGGCGGAGGAACCATTCGCCAAACGTCACCATGGCAACACTTCGAACAAGAGCAGCAACCTCGCCGACGTTCACGTCCCCGGCGAGAAGCACGAGTACACCAAAACGCTCAAAGGGGTTGAGCTCCATGGCAAGGAGACGTTGGAGATCGTCTGCACCACCGAACCAGACAAGGCCGACCAGATGATGAGTAGGCTCAGGATGAAGGGCGGCGGCTTCATCCGACAAGGAAAAGCCTCCACAGATGGCGGCAGTCCTGCAGTTGTGCGTCGAGGAACTCTGCTTGGTGTACCACATCGCAGCAGCCACAAAATGGTAACCCATACTACTGTTCATTCATCTGTTGTACCAGTACTAGTCACTAAAAACTTAATTAAAACTTGTTTCCCAACGATTATAGTCATCTGTTTGTACCAGTAGTTCATCGAATGCTATGAACTACTATAGTCTATGAAGTGGATGCACGATTACATGTTTCTCAAGTTACATGCATTTCTGAAACTGTGAAGTGGATTGTTTCACCAGATTAGTATCTGAAAAAAAGTTTATAGCATTCTGAACTTGATGTACTAGCATAGTTTCTGATCTTGATGTACTAGTATAGTTTATAGAATTGATGTATTAATAGATCTTTGGTGAAGTGGTATAGGTCCATATCTTGATGCACATGTTTCTCAAAACTAAATTTTGAACTTGATATAGAATTAATGCACAAAGATGTATCAAGCACTCGTATAGATCTTTTATTCAACAAAAAAGAAAACTAAACTTGAATCAAGCAGCGCATGAATCATTGACTCTGGTAAAAAATGATTCTCTAATTTGGTGAAGCATTTGGTGAAGCAATGAAGATAGCAAAAAAGAAAAATATAACACGGTGTAGTTGAATTTAATTTCAAGACTTTTTGTACTAGTTTCTAAACTACATTCATGCATGGCACATAATATATAAGCATCTACCTCATGGATTATCACTTGTAAACAGAAAAAAAGCAGTAGAGTTAAATACTCAACAAGAAGACTAATCTTTAGAAAATGTGTGTCTCCCCCCTTGCAGGCCCAAGCGCCTCAAAGACTTCCTGCAGGAGGAGAAATTGTACACATTTGTTGGTTTCAGCATTGGAGGTGACAAGCAGAAGCTGGGGAAGTCTGGTTTGGAAATCAACCCCAACAACTTCATCGACATGCAGCGCAAGTGGAAAGATCCAAAGACAAACAAATACTACGACTCCTTGGCCGATGTTGCAGGCGGCGTCATCCACCCATTGTCACGACCGACTTTTTCAATAAATAAATATTGAGAAAATCGATCTTTAAATCCCAGTATAGGAAAATTCATCCTTTCTGGTAGACAAAGCTTGATAATCAGGGAACCAGTAGCATCAAATATATTACAAGGCTGAGCCGAGGCTGCTCAGCAATTTATTACAAACTCGCCAATATCTTACATAAGGGCGGTTATGGCACAGGGGTGTGGTGGCATGCTAAAAGCTCGAGGATAAGAGGTGGTGGATAACTTGACTTCTACTGGCAGTACATCGAGTGTCGAGGTGAGGCTCGATGAATTTATTCGGGGTTGCGGAAGCGGATAATACAATGACCAAGACAGGATCGCACAGGACTAACTGGGACTCCTCTAGGCGTCGGACTCGCTATCAACCTCTTCATCCATGAGATCGCCTTCATCAATATCTGGCCAAGTCAACAAGCCGGGTGAGTACTTGAAAGTACTCACAAGACAGTTCGGACAAAAGATATAATCAATGAATGCATGAATGCGTTATGAACAAGGATGATGCTCATAAAATAATGATAATATTGCAGGACTTGATGAATAAAATAAATAACTGAAAACCAATCGGGTGTCTGGAGCGACGCCTCAAAAGGTAAATAAATAAAATGCGTGCCGCAGTCGGACGTCTAAGCGACATCACATAAAGGGCTTAAAAAGGAATGCCACAGTCGGACATGTGGGCGACATCACAGACAGGGCTTGAAAAGAAATACCACCGTCGGACATCTGAGCGACATCATAGACAGGGCTATAAAAGAAATACCATCGTCGGACATCTGAGCAACGTCACAGACAGGGCTTTTAAAAGAAATACCACCGTCGGACATCTCAGTGACATCACAGACAGGGCTATAAAAGAAATACCACCGTCGGACATCTGAGCGACCTCACAGACGGGGCTTATAAAAGAAATACCACCGTCGGACATCTGAGTGACGTCACAGACAGGGCTATAAAAGAAATACCACTGTCGGACATCTGAGCGACGTCACAGACAGGGCTATAAAAGAAATACCACCGTCGGACATCTGAGCGATGTCACAGACAGGGCTATAAAAGAAATACCACCGTCGGACATCTGAGCGACGCCACAGACAGGGTTCATAACAAAAGTAAATAACAGGTCTGCTACCGTCGGACATCTGAGCAACATCATAGACAGGGCTTGTAATAAATGTAAATGACAAGATTAGTCCATTCATAAGAATAATCTGTTAACCGGATTTATCACACATAAATCCCACCGGAGTTTTGTCACTGTGGTTGATACCTGACAAGATAAGATGAATATAGTACTTGAACAAAGTACAAGATAATTGAAAGATTTGAGACTCTGCAGAGTTTGGATGAACTGACCACAGCCAACAGATTTCCGTAGTCACGAAGGACTAGTTCCGTTTACGGTATTTCAGTAGACACACATTTAACTAGTACACAGCCATTTCACCACACGATGCCAGGAATCACCCTGGACAACGGCCAAGAAAAAAATGAGACGGGGAGGCCACAACCTCGAATAGCATGGGATCAAATTTCTATACGCGCGCTCTAAGGGGTGCCCCCCTCTCGGTCCCAACCGGAAACACCCATGCCCCCTGACCGGATGACGGGCTTTAATCCAGGGCCATGGAACCCTCATCCCGGCCTCTCTACTTGCTGTGTACCAGGAAAAGTATTTGCAACTTACTATGCCATATTCCTTTCGGAAAACATGTGACAGTATAGGAAGTAATGAATGAAAATGTGAGTTGTTTCACGATGACACGGAAGTCAAATACTCTGGCATAAGACTGGCATGTCACAACACTTCCATCTTACCCATCTTCTTGCCAACACATGGCCATGCAAATATGTAACCAACAACATAGTGCTTTTCCGAAACTTACTTTCCACCAATATGCATGAACCGTAACATTCAAGAAATGTTCATAAACATGCCATGACTACAACTAAAATGCAAACATGCAACAACCACTCATCATATCAAGAGTTCAAACATGCTTGCCTGGTTCGGAGTAGTCGGAGTCTAACCGTGCGAGGTTTGCAACTTCGTCACCTCCTCCGGTATCTACGGTAAAAAAAATGATACGTACGCAACTTAAATACTATGAGTGTACAGAAAAGTGTTCCAAATATTTTTCAAATAAACATGATAAAAAACTAGACAAAATTTTGAAGAGGATAGAAAAATAATCACTCAAAAATTCCTTTTTGTTAAAAATTTATAAGTGTTTTAACCCAAGGACTCATTTGTAATGAAACAGAAAACTTCCAGGGGGTTCTGCGGAAAAGTATAGATAACGTTTCGTTTTAAAAAAACGGCTGAGAGACTGACAGGCGGGCTCCACCCATCAGGTTTGAATTTTCAAACGAGGGAAAACAGAGCGCGACGGCGCCGAGAGGCGCGGTGGTCGCCGGCGGCGATCCACGGCGAGGCAGGGAGATCGGAGAGTACCTCTGTGTTCAGGGCACCATTCCGCGTCTGTGGGAGGTGGTGGTGGTCGCCGACGAGTACCACGTCGGTGGTGATGCTTGCTCCGGCGAACGGTGGTTCGGGTGGTCGTGGATCTCGCTGGAGAGAGCTGCGAGGTTAAAATTGAGGTGGGGGTTATCTTACTAGAGGTGGTACGGGGCTACGGTCGAAAGGAGGGCAGCGGAGGGGTTCTCACCGGAGAGAATGATGCCGCAGCCCGAGGCGGACGGAGGTGGCCGGAGTCGAGGAGGAAAGGGCCCTCGAGGCTCGTTCAGTGGCCGGGCGGGGTCTGGTGAGATGGTGGAGTCGTGCGGAGGCGAGCGCAAGCTCGGGGTGCTATATATAGCCGCCCCGAGGCGGTTGCCAAGAACGGGATTCTCCGGTGAGGTGATTAGGGCGGCGTTGCGGTTGCACGGGAGGTTTCAGAGGCTGAACATCATCGTGGGTGCTCCATGGTTCCGTTTTGGTGCTAACTGCGTCGGGATTTGGGGGTTTAGGGGGAGCTCGACGGAACGGGGCGGCGCGGGCCCGTCGGCGGCAGAGAGCGCGCTCTGCGCGTGCCGCGCCACGGTGATGGTGCTGCATGCGTGCGCTAGCAAGGAGGTGGCCATGCGGAGCCACCAGGACGCTTGGGCGGCGCCTAACGACGTTGTGCCGCCGTTCTGCTTCCTGTCGGCCGCTACGGCGCTACGACCGCCGCAAGACACGCCGATGCAGGCGGGCCAGGGCGCCACCGAGGCCAGGAAGGCACCAAGTGCGCGTGTGAGGCTCCGGACAAGCAAGCCTGGCCGTGAGCTACGTGCCAAGCGCACTGTGAGCTCGTGACTGAAGTCACTGACGAAGATCGACACTGAATGTCTGAATTTAACTGAATATGACTAGAACAGTGCATGCAAGGTGTTCGACAGAATGATCCATGCATGTAGGGATTTTTCCTTGAGCTGGTTTTTGGTGTAGGGGCCTCTCATTGCATCTAGAGGCTGCCTGAATATTTGTGGAATTTTTGGAGAGGTGTAGATATGAATTTCACCAAATTTGGCAAATCTGGTCCAAACTTGCAGTGAGTGCAATTTGAAATATTTGAACAGGAGAAGAGTGGTTCAAGATGGTTCTGGGTTGTGGGTTCAAAGGACTATCCAGGGGAGTTGGTTTGGGATCAAGGATCAAAGGCATTAGGGTACTTGCTTTGCAAATCCCTAGGTTCACAACAAAAGACAGAATTGTTTTGGGGAGAAGAAATAATTGGAATTAAATTCAAAAATGGATTTTATTAGTTTGGACAGAATGTTTGGATTGTACCAAGGTGGGAGGAGAGGTTTTGGGAAAAATTTCACCATAGGTGGCATGGTAAAATTTAGAAGGGATCAAAACCAAATAAAAGCCCAAAACAAAAAGGGTTTTCTTTTTAAAAGAAACTAAATCCAAGAAAAGGATTTTTGAGAGGGCAAACTTAGAAGATGGTTTTTAGGAAGGGTTCAAATGACCTCCTTTCAAACGAAGCAAGGCTCTTTAAAAAAACAAACCACCAAAAAATTTTTGGAGTGTCACAGCACCTACCCCCTTAGGAAAAATCTCGTCCCCGAGATTTCAGGTGATCCTTAAACAGGTGTGGGTGCTCTGTCCGAAGAAAATCCTCGCTCTCCCAAGTTGCTTCATTCTCAGTGTGATTACTCCATTTAACTCTGAAAAACTTAATGGTTTTCTGCCGGGTCCTCCTCTCAGACTCTTCTAATATTTTTGTCGGGTGCTCCCGGTAAGTGAGGTATGGTTGCACGTCAATGTATTCATGTGAAACTTGCTTCTCTGGGTTGCTTATGTATTTTCTCAACTGCGAGATGTGAAACATGTTGTGGATGCCAGACAAGTCTCCGGGTAGGTCCAGCTGGTAGGCTACCTTGCCTCTTCGGGCCACTATATGAAATGGTCCGATGAATCTTGGTGCAAGTTTCCCCTTAATCCTGAATCGTTGCAGACCCTTCATAGGAGAAACTCTCACGTACACCAATTCTCCAGGTTCAAAACTGATTTCCCGATGCTTTGGGTCGTAATAACTCTTCTGCCGACTATGAGCTGTTTTGAGGCGATCTCTAATTTTTTTAACTTTCTCCTCGGCCTCCTTGAGCAGGTCTGGGCCGAAGATATGGCTGTCTCCGGTCTCTGACCAATTTAGCGGGGTACGACATCTTCTCCCATATAGAGCTTCAAAGGGTGCCATCTGCAAGTTGGCTTGATAGCTGTTGTTGTACGCGAACTCTGCATATGGCAAACTTTCTTCCCAACTGTTCCCATAGGTGAGGACACAGGCTCTTAGCATGTCTTCACGGATTTGGTTTACGTGTTCAGTCTTCCCATCAGTCTGGGATGGTATGCGGTACTGAAGGCTAGTTGGGTTCCCAGTGCCTGTTGCAGGTGATCCCAAAATATAGAGACGAAATGTGTGCCTCTATCTGAGATGATAGTTTTAGGGACTCCATGTAGGCAGACGATACGGGCAAGATAAAGTCTGGCCAGTCTCTGAGTGGTATAAGTTGTTTTTACCGGAATAAAATGTGCCACCTTGGTTAATCTGTCGGTTATGACCTATATGGCATCGTTTCCGTGTCGTGATCGTGGCAGTCCAACGACAAAGTCCATTCCAATCTCGTCCCATTTCCACTCGGGTATCTTATTTGGCTGTAACAGTCCGGCTGATTTCTGGTGCTCGGCCTTGATACGTTGACAAGAGTCACAGCAGGCATTGAGCGTGGCTATATCTCTCTTCATACCGTCCCACCAGAAATTTTCCTGAAGATCCTTATACATTTTTGTCCCTCTAGGATGGATTGAATACGGAGCTGTGTGACTTTCAGTCAATATCTGCTGTTTGAGGTCCTCGACATTTGGTACGCATAGCCTTTTTCCATACCACAATATTCCTTGCTCATCCACGTTGAATTCTGAGGCTCTTCCCAAACTCACTTTTCTTTTTATGCCCTCAATACTGGGGTGTCCGTGCTGGGCTTCCTTGATCCTTTCCATCAGGGTAGGCTGTATTTCTATATTCGACACACTGCCTTCGGTAACCATTATTAGATTGAGCCGGGCAAATTCTTGTTGAAATTCTGGCCTCAATTTTGGTATACTATCGTCGTCCGTGCTGGGATTGCGATTAAGTGCATCTGCCACAACATTTGCTTTTCCGGGATGATAGTGGATTCCAACATCATAATCCTTCACCAACTCTAACCAGCGTCGTTGCCATAGATTTAGCTCTGGCTGTGTGAAAATATACTTAAGACTCTTATGGTCTGTGTATATCTCACAACGATTTCCAAGTAGGAAGTGTCTCCATTCCTTGAGTGCATGTATGACCGCCGCTAATTCCAAATCATGAGTGGGATAATTCTCCTCATGCTTGCGTAGTTGTCTCGAGACATACGCAACTACCTTGCCTTCTTGCATCAATACGCACCCGAGGCATTTTTGGGATGCGTCACAATATAGCTCAAAATTCTTGTGTATATCTGGCACAATTAGTACTGGTGCCGTCGTTAATTTGCTCTTTAGCTCTTGGAAGCTTTTCTCACATGCTTCTGTCCATTCAAACTTCTTGCCTTTCTTGAGCAATTGTGTCATGGGCTTTGCTATAATGGAGAATCCTTCAATAAATCTCCGATAATAGCCTGCCAGTCCCAAGAAACTCCATACGTCCGTTACTTTAGCTGGTGGTTTCCAGCCAAGTACGGCCTTGACTTTTTCCGGATCTACTGCAATACCTTCTTGGGTTAGCACGTGGCCCAGAAAACCCACCTGCCTTAGCCAAAACTCACATTTGCTGAATTTGGCGTACAGTTGATGCTTCCTGAGTTCTCCGAGTACAATCCTGAGATGTTCGGCGTGCTCTTCTGGTGTTTTGGAATATATCAGAATATCATCGATGAACACTACCACAAAATTGTCCATATACTTCATAAACACTTTGTTCATGAGATGAACAAAATATGCGGGGGCGTTGGTGTCGGGGAAACTGATCCACGAACACCTATGGGGCTGGCGGACCGAGCCCCTTTCGGTTCGGCGGGGGGCGGAGGTCGCACGAAGAGTAGATCAAGGCGAAGCACACGAGCAGTTTACCCAGCTTCGGAGCTCTCCGGAGAGATAACACTCCTACTGCTGCTTGTTTGATTGTATTGTGTTCTTGCTGGAGAGAGAGCTAAGTGTTTTCTGGCTTTCGAATGAGTCGAACCCCGTGTGTGATTTTCTGGGTCCGAACACCCTCTACGTTGCGCATGGGCCTCCTTTTATATGCTCAAGGGGTCACCAACAGGTGGCAATGCAGAGAAGGGTACAAATGTAAACAGTGAGGTGGTTGGTACAGTTACTTGTACAGTGCATCCTACCTAACCCTGACGGCAGGGGACAAGGGCATTAAATGCCCGTCTGTGTCGCCCAAACAGTGCAGAAAGGTACCGTCAGGGACGCCACCGCTCGCCACGATGGTAGTCTTGTCAGCTCCGCATGCCACCTCGCACCGCTGGATGCACAGCCTCCCGCCACGCGTGCCTGGAAAGGCCCCCAGAGCGACACATTGGTGGATGTGCTGGAGCATGGGTACAGAGTGGCCGCCTGCCGCGGCAAGCGCCTTGCCGCGGACGTTGTCTTGTCGGGTCCGGAAGCTTGTCCCTCACCGGGCCTCGAGATGCCTGGGTTGGTCTTCCCGGCAAGCTCCTCTTGCCGGGGCCTTGTTGCCTTGCTGGGACGCGCGACGCGTTGCGGCAAGTTCCTTGGGATGCCTTGGTTAGCTTTCCCGGCAAGCTCCTCTTGCCAGGGCCTTGTCTCCTTGGCTTGGACACTTTGTTCTTGAATGGCTCCAAAGGAACCACGAAGGACCTTGGCGGTCACCCGGCAAGCCTTGCCGCGGGGTGCTGCAACTACCCGTGCACAAGTTCGGGGTACTAGGGTACCCCTATTCTAGTACACCGACAGGAGCCCCCAGGCCTGGGCCACACACGGTGCCGAGCGCTGTTGGGGCAGGCCCAAAACAGGGCACGGGCACACGCGGCCTGGGTTACGCCGAATCTCGCTCCGTATCCACCGCGCCCTCCCCTAACGGCACGCGTTGAATGCGGCGTCATGGGAGAGATCGTGGGTGGTTTATTTATTCGGAAGGGTGAAACGTCCGCCCCGTCCCTCTTTATAAGCAGAGGAAACAGGGGCAGTTCGCCCACCTCGCCGTCTGTTGCTCCAACTCCAGAAATCTCCGCCGCTCCCCTCTTCTTCTCAAAGCCGAAGGAGAGCAGCGCTCCGCTTCCCATTGCCACCAGCATCACCACCGCCGCCGATCTCCCCCACCACCTCCGCCATGGCTCCAAAAGCCGACAAGGGGAAGGGCGTGAAGTCGGCCGAGGCGTAGCGGCTCACGGCGCTGCGGAAGGAGCGGGCCCTCTTCTCCCCCCAGCTTGGTACGAAGGAGCTGAGGGAGTACTTCTGCCTCTTCTGGTCGACGGAGACTCGTGCGGATCCACGCACGAGGGTACTCCCGGCTGCAGCATCGGAACTGGCTCCAGGCGGGTACCTCTTCTTCGCATTGTTCTTCTACTACGGGCTCTGCCCGCCCTTTTCTGATTTCTTCTGCGACATCATGAACACCTACGGGTTCCGCCTCCTTGACTTCACCCCCAACGCCGTTCTGACCATGGCAGTTTTCGCACATTTGTGCGAAAACTTTGTCGGAGTCCACCCAAATGTAGCCCTTTTCCGCCATTTCTTCATGCCTCGGGTCGAGAGAGGAGAGCCGCTTGCCGGAGGGATCGCCTGGATCTCGAGAGTCGGCAAGAAGGAGGCGTATCTGGAGGGTGAGCTCCACAGCAAGTTGGAGGAGTGGAGAGCGGAGTGATGCTGGATCGTCGAGGAGAACCCGCAGCCCTTCACTGCCGTGCGCCAAGCCCCAATAGTGCGCTGCAACGATTGGAGCAACGTGGCCCCGGAAGACGACAGGCTGAAGATCGCCACCACCCGAATCCTTCGCCTCAGGCTTGCCGGGCTCACTGTAGGCGCTGTAGGCGCAGATTTCCTTCGCCGCCGCATCGCTCCCCTGCAGGAGAGGGGGAGACCTGCCTGGGAGTTCAAGAACTCGGCGGACATCATGAGGCTGCGCCCGGGCCTCAACTTCAATTTCACCGTCCTGGAGCTGGATGCGATGCTCCTGGAGTTGTTCAAACGCGATCCTCGGCATCCCTTCATGCTGCCGAGGACCGTTGTTCCTTTGTGCAACAATTCGTCGCTTGACCGGATCCGCGCGATGATGCCGTTGTGCGATTCGCACGGAATCGCACCAACTTGGCAAGAACCTGCGGATGACGTCGTACAAGCGTTCTTCGACGACTTGGTAGAAGTGCCGGTCCGCGCCGATGAACAGAAGATCCTCACCCGTGACACTACCGACGCGGAGCTGCAGCGCATCGCCACTAGGGCGGAAGAGGCTGCGGCAGCAGCTGCCGCTGGCGTGTTCGGGTTCACCGTGGAGGAGGCAGAGGCGGCAGAGGCGGCAAACCTTGCCGAGCGCGCGGAGTTTGCTGGTGAGGAAGAATTTGCCGGCCCTGAAGCTGAGCCGAGCGAGGCCGGCGAGGAAGAGCCCGAGCCTTCAGACAGCTTGCCGCAGGCGGAGCCCCCGGCCCCGCCAAGAAGGCGTCTCCGCAGGGCCGGGGACGTAGCGGGGCGACAAACGAGCCAACAGCCGCCAAGCCACACGACACGCTCTACCGCGGCAAGCAATGTTGCTGCGGGAGCGCCTCACGCTGCTGCGGCAACTGGAGCGGGATCTTCCCGGTCCACCGCCATCGCCCCCGCCAAGAGGGCAAGGGATCCTACTCCTCCGCCTCGCTGCACCGGAGGGGAGCCGGACTTCGATCTCTCCGCGCTCAGCTCCGACGAGGAGGAAGAAGAGTAAGTTTCTTTGGTGTTCTTGTAGTTCTTCAATTCTTGCTGTTTTTGTCTTGTATCTGACTTGCTTCGATCTGAATCCATTCCTTTTCAGGACGCTGGCCCAGAGAGCGGCGAAGAGGGCTAAGGCCCCAGTGATTGTCATCGAAGACGATCCCACCGTGTCAGCAGGGGGTGTGTCTGAGACTACCTTGACGGACCCTGCAGCCACTCCCCAAAGCAGCCCCCAGCGTAAGTTTGTAGTTTTAATTCCTCTTGTCGGGCGCGCCTGGGTGCTCTTTTCTCTACTAATATCTTGCTTGTTGATTTGTGTAGGAGCAGAATAGCCTCACAAGGAGGGCCCGGAAGCCGCCCCCGAAGTGCCATCTACTTCGACTATGCCGCCAAGGGAGGAGTCCCCGGCAAGGGAGCGCTCTCCGGCAAGGGAGAACTCCCAGGCAAGAGACAATTCTCCGGCAAGGGATGGCACCAGTGATCCTCCGGCGGTTGAGACCGCGGCCGTAGATCCTCGTACAGGTAATCTTCTTGCCTGAACACTTCCCTTGGGTTCTTCTTCTTCTGATTTTCTTCTTACATATTTGCTTGACTTCTCTCCCTTCTTCGCTCTTCAGATCCATCTGCTGCGGAGCCAATGGAGATTGAGGACGCCGGTGAGGAAGGCGCGCGTGGCAGCAATGATGACGCCGCAGCCAACGAAGAAGGAGCCGGTGCTGATGAGCCCATCGGCGAAGAGGCCGCCAAGGCTGCCGCCGCAGAAGCTGGCGAGGGGTCGGGCGATCGCACTGACGGCCCTGAGGCCGCAGGAGCGCTGGGCGCTGCGCTGACCGCCGATCCCTCCGCCGCTGCCGCGGAGCCAGGCTCCGAAGAGCCCCAGCCCGGCGCCTACTTGAAGGCCAGCGGCGGTATCTTCATCAAGCTTCCCTGGGCGTCGAGCTCCAGGGCGCCGGTCGAAGGAGAATCTTTTGACGAGGAGGTGCTCGCCTCCGCCGGGCTGTCGTTGGTCGATGCGCCAAGCAGCAGCAGTGGCGAGCCGGAGGAGGAGCAGCTGCTGCGGAAGCTGCTGTCACTCTACCGCGCACGACAAGCCAAGCTGGCTTCCCGGGAAGCGCTTGTCGCGAAGGCGGGAGTCGATATGGAGAAACATGCGGAGGAGCTCCGGGGCCTCAATCAAGAAGCTCTCCGGTCCCTGGCACAGGAGCGGGAGCGACTCGCCGAGGAGCGTACAGCCTTCCTTCTCGAGAAGGCCGAAGCTGAGGAGGAACAAAGGCTTGCTCCCGAGAAGCAATCCGCGCGAGAACGCGAGTTGGTGCAGCGGAAGGCCAACCTCGACAGCTACGAGGAGGAGCTTGCCGAGCGCGAGCAAGCAATTGGCGGGGCGCTCAAGGAAGCAAAGGACGCTGCCGCAACTGCAGAGGCCGCCAAGAAAGAGCTGGAGGCGAAGGTGGCGCAGCTGGAGGCCAATATCAGGAAGAGCGGCGAGGAGCTTGACGCGCTCAAGCGTGAGCGCGAGAAGGATGCTGCCGCCCATGGTGAGCTGCAAGGTCTTCTCGCTGAGAGGGGCAAGGAGCTCAGCGCCGCCAAGGACTCCAACGCGGATCTCGAGTTGAAGCTGGCTACGCTGACTCAGACGCTGGACGCCGCCAAGGAGCGAGAGGTGACCTTGTCGGAGAAGATCAAGGCCGACGCGACGCTGCTGGCGAGCATCGCCGTTACCCAGAACTCATTTAGGGAGACAGTGGAGCATTGGACCGAGGGTCTGGTGAACATCGCTGCAGTCATCGACGGGGAGCTGGCGCAGCTGGGGATGGAGGACTTTGCGTACCCCTCCGACGAGCATCTCCAACCCAGCGCCAAGCTCAGCCTGTTCTTCAAGGGCGTGGCGACGGCACTCCAGCGGCTCCGGGAGAAGATCCCAAAGCAGCTGGCCGACGAGTCGCGCAGGATTTGCGCGGGGGCTCTCCAGAAGGTGCTGATGAAGGTGGCCTTCCGCAACCCAGGCCTCAACCTCACCAACGTCCTCAGGTCCTTGCCGCCTGACGCCGATCGGGACGCGCTCAAGGCCCTTGTCGCACCCATTGTGGACAAGGTGAGCGAAATCAAGAGGGTTGAGGGCGATCGCGTAGACTAGGCCGCCCATGTCTTTTTCTCCTTGTCGCTGCTAGCCATATTATAAGATCAATCTGTTAGAGCTGCGACAAGTTATTTTGTAATATAACTCGACAAGTTATTTCTGGTATCAATTGCTACGTTATTTCCTCTACTAGATTCCTTCCTTTGTATGTTTTTACCCTACGCTTTTAGGGAACTTGTCGGCGCAGGCACCCGAGTCGCGAGCGCTGAGTGCGGGACGTCAGCAGCCTGCTGGCGGTGCCGCTTCCGACAAGAAACCTTGTCGCGACTAGATGCAGCACACTTAAGTTGTTGAGGGGACTCGAAACAAACTAAGGGCGCAACTAGCTACAAGTTGGTTCCTCCGCGCATAGGTTTTCCATACAAAGCACAGTCGTTCGAGGAAGATAACTTAAAAATTTAAAAACCAATTGCTCAAACTTTGGAAACTTAGCTTTTTTGTCGTATGCTTTCCGGCAAGGCGAAAACTTGCTTGAACGATGCCTGGTCCACATCATGATCTTCTCCTTCCCCCCCAGCAAACTTGTGTGCGAGGGAACCTTGCTTTCCTTTATTAGAAAAAGAAAGAAGAGAAAATAAAGATATGGAGCCTTTCGGCTTGTTATCGCTTACCGGGGGCCGGTGCTGCACAAAGTGTCAGATAACACATGCAAGAAGGAATATAATGCATGAAATTGACAAGGTGTGCGGAGCACATGAGCTTTACTTATGCACGGGATCTGCGCCCGGCTTTGTACAAAGGATTACATGCAACATCGGCAAGACTTGTACAAAAGGTGGTTGTCGGAACAGGTTCCGGCAACCGCGCCCTACGGGTAAAACTTATGAAGATGCTCAATGTTCCAGGAGTTGCTCACCGGAATGCCATCTTCGGTCTCAAGGCAGACAGCGCCGGGCCTAGTGACTCGTTTCACCCGATAAGGGCCTTCCCACTTCGGCGTCAACTTGTTGGAATTCTTGGCGGACGGAACGCGCCGAAGAACAAGGTCGCCTTCCTCGAAGCTTCTGGAATTAACTTTGCGGCTATGGTAGCGGCGCAAAGCTTGCTGGTATCGAGCAGCTCGTACAGCAGCCTGAAGACGATCCTCCTCAAGGAGCAGCGCGTCATCTTGTCGCAGCCGCTCTTGCTCAAGCTCATCATAAGCGAGCACTCGAGGTGATCCGTATACGGGTTCCGTGGGGAGAACTGCCTCTGCTCCATATACTAGAGAGAAAGGTGTCTGGCCAGTGGCTCGATTTGGCATCGTCCTGATCGACCAAAGAACCACCGACAGCTCCTCGATCTAGTTTCTTCCGCACTTGCGCAGCCTATCGAAAGTTCTGGTCTTGAGCCCGCGCAGCACTTCAGCATTTGCCCTCTCTGCTTGACCGTTGCTTCTCAGATGAGCAACAGAAGCGAAGCAAACCTTGGCGCCAAGATCTTGGACGTACTGCATGAAGGTGCGGCTCGTGAATTGTGTGCCGTTGTCGGTGATGATCCTGTTAGGGATCCCGAAACGGCAAACAATTGACCTGAAGAACTTGACTGCTGACTGTGTTGTCACCTTCCTCACTGGTTCCACTTCCGGCCACTTTGTGAACTTGTCGATTGCGACGTACAAGTACTCAAAGCCCCTGACAGCTCAGGGGAAGGGGCCGAGGATGTCGAGCCCCCAGACCGAAAATGGCCAGGATAAAGGAATCGTCTGGAGAGCTTGAGCTGGCTGGTGTATCTGCTTGGAATGGAACTGGCACGCTTCACACTTGGTTACTTGGGCAGTTGCATCCTGGAGGGCTGTCGGCCAAAAGAAACCTTGCCGGAAATCTTTGCCGGCAAGTGCTCTTCCGCCAATGTGGTGGCCACATATGCCTCCGTGTATCTCTGCCAACAGCTTTTGTCCGTCTTCCCATTGAATATACTTCAATTTCACTCCGTTGAGTCTCCTTCTGTACAGTGTGCTGTCGACAAACTAGTACATACTTGACTGCCAGGCTACTTTTTCCGCTTCTTCCTGATCTTCGGGAAGTTCTCCTGTATGAAGGAAATGGACAATCTGCTGTGCCCATGTTGGAGCTTGCGGCTCGACAACAAGGACTAAAGGCACATCTGCTGCTGCGGGAACATCCGCTTCTACGGCAAGAACCTGCGGCTCTGCCGGAGCTTGATGTTCCCCGGCAAGCTTGCCGGAGCAAAACTTGTCGGGAGCATCTGCTTCAACGGAACAAACCCTAAGGCTTGCCGGAGCAGGCTGCTCCTCAGCATCCTTGGTGTTGATCTTGGGGACCTTCTTGGCGGCGGCTTTGGGGAGCTCTGCCGGAAAGTAGTCACCAGAAATCAACTTCCTCTTCTTGCCTAGTCTAGTTGATAGTGCTATGGATGGTTGAGTCAGCTTGAGCACAAATATCCCTGGTTCCACAGGTAACTTTAGCGCGGCGCACTTCGACAGGCCATCAGCAATGTCATTCTGAGCTCTCGGGACATGCTCCATCTGTAGGCCGTCAAAGTGCTCTTCTAGCTTTCTCACTTCATCAACATAAGCTTCCATCAATGGACTCTGGTAGTTCTTGTTCACTTGGCGGACGACAAGCTGTGAGTCACCCTTGACAATGAGCTTCTTGATCCCAAGGTCTGCCGCGATCCTGAGACCGACAAGCAATCCTTCATACTCTGCAGTATTGTTGGTTGCTTGCTCCTTGGGAAAGTGCATTTGGACTACGTATTTGAGGTTTTCTTCTGTGGGTGCAACAAGCAGCACGCCCACACCGGCGCCTTGCAGCGAGAAGGCACCATCAAAGTACATCAGCCACTCTTTACTTGCCTCTTTGACGGGGATGCTCGTCTCTGGAATTTCTTCATCTGGTGTTGGCGTCCACTCTGCTATGAATTCTGCCAATGCTCTGCTTTGGATAGTTGAGGTGCTCTCAAACTTGAGGCCAAAGCTTGACAGTTCCAGCGCCCACTCGACAATCCTGCCTGTCGCTTCTGGATTTTGTTGTATCCACTTCAGCGGAAAACGAGTGATGACTGTGATCTCATGTGCTTGGAAGTAATGGCGCAGCTTTCTCGAGGCCATGAGGAGGCCGAAAAGCAACTTCTGCACACCAGAGTACCTTGACCTAGCCCCCTGCAGAAGGGAACTGATAAAGTAAACTGGGTGCTGCACCATTCTCTTCTGCATCCTGTCATGCTCTTGCACAGAGCTTGTCGGCGAAGCCCCCTGCTTGTCGCTAGACGCATCTGCCGTTGTTGCTGGCTCATCATCTGCCTCCCTCTCCGCCACTAACGCAGCACTAACCACTTGATTGGTTGCCGCTATGTACAACAACAACTTCTCTTGTGGTTTAGGTGCGACAAGTGTTGGAGTGGAGGACAGGTACCTCTTCAAGTCCTGCAGCGCAGCCTCCGCCTCCGGAGTCCATTTCATTGGACCTGCCTTTTTCAATATTTTGAAAAATGGCAGGGCGCGCTCAGCAGATCTAGAGATAAACCTGCTGAGAGCAGCCACGCAACCGGCAAGCCTTCGGACATCCCTGACGCGCTTTGGTGCTTCGATCTGCTCAATGGCCTTGATCTTGTCGGGATTGGCTTCAATTCCCCGCTGAGACACAAAGAACCCGAGAAGCTTGCCGGAAGGGACTCCAAAGACGCACTTCTCGGGGTTAAGCTTGAGGTTGATCTTGCGCAGATTTGCAAATGTTTCGTCCAAATCTTGAATCATGGTTTCTTTGTCCTTGCTCTTGACCACTATATCATCCATGTAGGCTTCCACATTTCTGTGCATCTGCGGCTCAAAAGCGTGGTGGACCACCCTTGCGAATGTTGAACCAGCATTCTTCAAACCGAAAGGCATCCGTACGAAACAGTATGTGCCACACGGGGTGATGAATGCGGTCTTCTCCTCATCCTCTTCTGCCATGAAGATCTGATGGTATCCTGAGTATGCATCAAGAAATGAAAGCAAATCACATTCGGCCGTGGAGTCGACAATCTGATCAATGCGCGGCAAGGGAAATGGATCTTTGGGACAAGCTTTATTGACATCAGTGAAGTCAATACAAAGCTTCCATTTCCCGTTAGCCTTGCGCACGACTACAGGATTGGCCAACCACGTAGGATGGAGCACTCCTCTGACAAGGCCTGCTGCTTCCAACTTCTTGATTTCTTCTGCGATGAATTCATGGCGCTCCACTGCCTGTTTCCTAACTTTCTGCTTGACGGGCCGCGCATGAGGACAGACGGCAAGGTGGTGCTCAATTACTTTCCTGGGAACACCGGGGATGTCAAACGGTTGCCATGCAAACACGTCGACGTTCACCCGCAGGAAAGCAACGAGCGCGCTTTCCTATTTAGGGTCGAGAGTGGCACTGATGGTGAAGGTACCACTAGTGCCGTCCTCCTTGGCAGACACCTTCTTGGTCTCAGGTGGAGCTGCCATTGCCTTCTTACACTTGCCGGTGGAGCTCGATGGTGCGTCCTCGACGGTAGTGCAGCACTCCGAAGAGGTGCGCTTGCCGGAGTGGGCATCAGAGCTCTTGCCGGACTTGGTCTTCTTCTTCCCCCCGGGAGCTTCAGCGGCAAGTGATTTGCGTTCTGCTGCGGCTGTTGCTTCCCGGAAGATCTTGTCGGCGCAGATAAGGGCATCCTTCTTGTCGCCAGGGACAGAGATGACACTTATCGGGCCTGGCATCTTCAGTATGTTGTATGCATAGTGAGAGGCTGCCATGAACTTGGCAAGTGCTGGACGGCCAAGGATTCCATTGTAAGGCAATGGAAAGTCAGCAACATCAAACGTGACCCTCTCAGTCCTGAAGTTGAGCTCGCTGCCAAATGTTACCGGCAATGTGACCTTTCCCTTCGGCTTGCTCCTTCCCGAGTTGATTCCTTGGAACGTACCGGTTTCTTCGAGCTCACTGTCAGGGATCTGGAGTTTCTGGAGCACTGCGGAGGAGATCAGGTTCAAGCCGGCCCCGCCGTCAACTAACATCTTAGTGACCTTGAGGTTGCGGATAGTTGGTGAGACCAACATCGGCAAGCACCCGACCGCAGTTATGCGATCAGGGTGGTCCTCAATATCAAAGATGATAGGCGTGCTGGACCATTTCAGAGGCTTGCGTGACTCGACGGGTGGTTCTGCTGCATTAACTTCCCGCACCCACTGCTTGAGCTGGCGGTGCAAAGTATGCAGAGAAGCACCGCCGTCAACGCACAGGACCTGTGTGGCTTTCTGGAACTCCTGCTCATCAGTCTCCTCATCATCCATGTCTTCATCGTCGTCGTCATCTTCATCCTTGTCGCGGCCGCGAGGAGGTCTATCTCCTTGCCGCTGCTTGGCCTTGCCGCGGCGTCCTCCTCGGCCGGGACGTTTCTTGCCGGATCCTCCAGCACCTTCCTAGGCCTTCTCCTTGTCGCGTCGCTCGTATTCAGCTTTCTGTTGCTCAACAAGCTGCTCGACCTTCTTGCAGCTCTGGAGATCGTGGCCCTTGGTGCGGTGGATCTTGCAGTACTGCTTGTTGGTGCCGTCCTGCTTGTCGGCGACCGCCACCTCCGCGGCAACCTCCTTGCCGGAGCTGCCACCTTTGGGCGTCTTGCCGGACTGCTCAACGACCAGCACCTCTTTGCCTTTCTTCTTCCGGTTGTTCAGCCGCCAGTTTTTCCTTGCCGGGGCAGCATCCTCACTGTCAGATCCTCCTGCTCCTATATTCTCTCCGGGGAGTCTCCTCCCTTCCTCAGCACGTGCACACTTGTCGTCCAGGGCATATAGCTCACTGACGTCTCTGATCTTGCACATCGCCATCTCCTCCCGCATCCTGCGGTTTCGCACGTTCTGATGGAACGCGCTGATCACCGCGGCAGGGTGGACGTCTGGGATGTTGTGTTGTACGTTGCTGAATCTCTGAATGTACTTGCGCAGGGGCTCTCCTTCCTTCTGGGCGAGCAGATGAAGATCACTCTCTTGGCCATGAGGCTTGTGGCCGCCTGTGAAGGCACCGACAAACTGATGGCATAGATCGGCCCAAGAGGATATGGAGTTGTCCGGCAAGTGCATGAGCCAGGATCTGACGTTGGGCTTGAGCACCAGTGGGAAGTAGTTGGCAAGGATCTTGTCGTCCCGTCCCCCGGCAGCCTGCACCGCATTGGTGTAGATGCTGAGGAAGTCCGACGGATGCGTCTTGCCGTCGTACTTCTCCGGTACGTCTGGCTTGAAGTTCTTCGTGCTGGGCCAATGGACTTGCCGCAGCTCACGAGTGAACGCATGGCAACCTACCGCGTACGGCAAGTCGCCTGGTTCCCCTGGCGCATGCATGTCAACAGAGGGCCCAGCGCGCTTGTCGGATTGACGTCGCGCTTCTCTTTGGTGCTCGATGCGAGTACGAGCGTCTTCTTGTTGTCGATCGTGAAGAACTTGGCGCTGATCGCGACGAGCCCGTGGATCCGATGATGCGGTGGAGTCGCTGTCGAGGTGGATCCGACGAGTCGGCGATCTTGGCCTTCGGGGTGGTGATTGCATGGTGGTTGCACCCCCACCAGTTTTGTCACCACCGGCTCTCACCTGGCAACCCTGCCGCGGTGGCGACGTGCTCGGCTGCCGCGGAGTGTCGCCGTTGGTGTAGCCAATGAGACTCTGAATGGTGGCCCTCCATTCGTCGATCTTGTCTGACGTCGGAGGGTAATCCAGGAGCAGTTGAGCTCATGCCAAAGCTTCTGTCAGAGTGGTGGGTGGCAGTGGCGGACGGCGCGAGGAGCGAGATGTGCTCGGACTCCTAACTATGTTAGAAGGAGCAGTATCCCGTCCAGGCGACCGTGCCTCGTTCGCGCCAGCACGCTGGCGCGCATGCTGGTCTTGAGCGCCCCGAGATCCACCAGCTTGATCTTGTCCCAACAAACGTATGGTACTGCGAGTACCATGACGTTGTCGGTCCTGCGCCTCCTGAGATGGGCGCGGAACAAGCGCCGATGTCGAGGTCTACGCTGCCTTGCCCTTGGACCTGGCAGCGTCGTGAGCTTCCTCGTCGACGTCCATCCTTTCGCCGATGTCTACCCCACCACGCGTTTGCTCCGGTGGCGGTGGGATCGACGTGGACGGAACACCTGCCTCCGAAGCCTTCTTCTTTGGTGGCATATTGATGAAGAAAATGAAGATCTAGCTCGTGTGAACGCCGGATCAGGTTCAAGCAATCTCGACGCCCCCTACCTGGCGCACCAAAGATGTCGGGGAAACTGATCCACGAACACCTATGGGGCCGGCGGACCGAGCCCCTTTCGGTTCGGCGGGGGGCGGAGGTCGCACGAAGAGCAGATCGAGGCGAAGCACACGAGCAGTTTACCCAGCTTTGGAGCTTTCCGGAGAGATAACACTCCTACTGCTGCTTGTTTGATTGCATTGTGTTCTTGCTCGAGAGAGAGCTAAGTGTTTTCTGGCTTTCGAATGAGTCGAACCCTGTGTGTGATTTTCTGGGTACGAACCCCCTCTACGTTGCGCATGGGCCTCCTTTTATATGCTCAAGGGGTCACCAACAGGTGGCAACGCAGAGAAGGGTACAAATGTAAAAAGCGAGGTGGTTGGTACAGTTACTTGTACAGTGCATCCTACCTAACCCTGACGGTAGGGGAAAAGGGCACTAAATGCCCGTCTGTGTCGCCCAAACAGTGCAGAAAGGTACCGTCAGGGACGCCACCGCTCGCCACGATGGTAGTCTTGTCAGCTCCGCATGCCACCTCGCACCGCTGGCTGCACAGCCTCCTGCCACGCGCGCCTGGAAAGGCCCCCAGAGCGACACGTTGGTGGATGTGCTGGAGCGTGGGTACAGAGTGGCCGCCTGCCGCGACAAGCGCCTTGCTGCGGCCGTTGTCTTGTCGGGTCCGGAAGCTTGTCGCTCACCGGGCCTCGAGATGCCTGGGTTGGTCTTCCCGGCAAGCTCCTCTTGCCGGGGCCTTGTTGCCTTGCCGGGACGCGCGGCGCGCCGGGCAAGTTCCTTGGGATGCCTTGGTTGGCCTTCCCGGCAAGCTCCTCTTGCCGGGGCCTTGTCTCCTTGGCTTGGACACTTTGTTCTTGAATGGCTCGAAAGGAACCACGGAGGACCTTGGCGGTCACCCGGCAAGTCTTGCCGCGGGGTGCTGCAACTGCCCGTGCACAAGTTCGGGTACTAGGGTACCCCTATTCTAGTACACTGACAGTTGGTTAGTCCGAATGGAATTACTGTGAACTCATACAGCCCATATCTGGAGGTGAATGCGGTCTTGGGAATATCTTCTGTTCGTACTTTTAATTGGTGGTATCCTGATCTCAAGTCAATTTTTGAGAAGACTTTGGCCTGTGCGAGCTGATCGAATAAATCATTTATTCGGGGCATTGGGTATTTGTTCTTGATTGTGACCATGTTGAGAGCTCGATAATCAATACCCAACCTCATTGTTCCATCCTTCTTCTTAGCAAATAAAATTGGAGAACCCCAAGGTGAGGAGCTGGCTCATATGTATCCTTTCTCCAATAATTCTTTTATTTGCTTCTTCAACTCTACCAATTCGGATGGTGCCATTCTGTATGGTTTCTTATAAATGGGAGCGGTTCCGGGTGCTAGCTCAATGCTGAATTCTATCTCTCGGTCTGGTGGCATGCCTGGTAGTTCTTCTGGAAATACGTCTGGAAATTCACATACTACGGGGACCTTGTTTAGCTCAGAAACGTCCACCTTGTTTAATCTAGGTTACCGAGGTATTTGCCTCTCTTTGGCTGAAACTTTTATTTTCTTCCCATGATGGTGTGTAAGAATCAGGGTACGGTTGAAGCAGTCAATAAAACCTTTGTTGGTGGTTAACCAATCCATTCCTAGGATGACATCCAGTCCTTTGCTTTCCAATACAATAAGGTTGGCGTAAAACTTCAATCCTTCAAATTCAATAGCCACACCTTGACAGTAACTCTGTGTCACTTGCTTAATTCCAGGGGACTTGATGATCATTGATTTTTCCAGGGGAAGCATCGAAAAATTATTTTGCAAAGCAAAACTTTTCGAAACGAATGAGTGAGAAGCTCCAGAATCGAACAAAACCATGGCAGGTATTGTGTTGACGGGGTACGTACCGAGTACGATATCTGGGGCGTTTTGTGCTTCCTCTCGGGTCACGTGGTTCCAGTGACCTTTCCGGTGGTTGTTGCTGGGGTTGAAATTACTTTGCTTTGGCGCTGAATTATTGCTACCATTATTGAGCTTCGGGGTTGAGCTCCTTGGCTTGGGGCACTGCTTGGCATAGTGCCCTTCTTCTCCACAAGCATAACAGGTAACGCCTGGGCGATAGGTGAATTCTTTGTCTCTTGCATGGAAACTGTTGATTGGACGTGAACTTTCCGTCGGGGTTTTGTGTGTTCTACCCTTCTGAATTTCCATCTTGTTTCTTGGGTTGCGAGCAAAAGTGGTCTGGTCCCTTTTGCGTTTTCGGAAATCTTCCAGGCTACGTCGCTCATTTTCCAGAGTAATGGCCTTATCCACCAGTGTTTTAAAATCTGGAAAGGTATGCACAACTAGCTGGCACTTAAGGGCAGGTGCCAGGCCCTCCAAGAATTTTTCCATCTTCTTGCTCTCGGTCATGCGTTCTTCATTGGCGTAGCGAGATAGCAGAGTAAATTGGCTGTTATATTCTGATACTGTCATGGCCTTTTGCTTGAGTTCATCAAATTCTTTCTTCTTGATTTTCATGACGCTCTTAGGAATATGTGCCCCACGAAAACCTTCTTTGAAATCTTCCCAGGTGATTTCATTTTCATTGGGGTGCATGTGCAGGAAGTTTTCCCACCACGATGCAGCTGCTCCTGTGAGATAATGTGGTGCATACAATACTTTTTCACGGTCTGAACATTGTGCGATAATTAATTTTCTCTCCATGTCTCGAAGCCAGTCATCTGCCTCAAGAGGCTTGTCAGTATGAGAAAATGTTGGAGGACGCGTCTTCTGTAACTCAGATAATTTGGATTGCTGTTGGTACTGACCACGGTTACTTCCCATATTGCTGAACTGGTTCATCATTTCTTGGTGTTGTTGTTGACTCTGTTCATACAAGCGACATACTTGTGTGAAAGCTGTTTCACTGTGCTGTTGACTTGTCTGACCCTGAGTGAAATTTTGGGTTTGCGGTGTGCCATAATCTTCTTCTGGCTGACTTGGCATGGACCGCGTCCAAGGACGAGACATTTTTCACTCTGGGGATATATTTTGTGAACTTGTAAGACAAGAAAGAGAGTTGCAAAAGTCAATAAAATTGCACACAAAGAACATTTTGAAACTCCAGGATATTTTGAAGATACACGATTGCGCGCGGACAAGGACTATTACATATCTTACACACAACCATAATTATACATCACTCAGGATATGCGTACATAATCCTGACATGTTATTTAAGCTAGTGCACTTCTCCAGATCCTACATGAGGCGCAAACAGGCTACTTCTCACAACCTATGTACATATCATACAAGTTGGTACACCACATGGCGACTAAACGTACTCAGTCGGAGGAGATGGTGAGGACCTCCTTTGTCCTGCCAAGGGTGAGACGCAGCGATGCTGGGGAATCAACTTCCTCCTTGCTAATAGGTTCCAGATGAGGAACGCGGCGCTGAGTTGATGGAGCGGGTGCCGTAGTCGGGGTAACACGAACAGGAGTGGGCGCAATGGGTGGCGCAGAGCGGACTGGAGTGGGTGCAATGGCTTGGTTGAATTCCTCGGTGGAAGGCAGGCGACAAGGTGTGGCGCGAGTGGCAGGTGTATAAGATGCTGAGGACGAGACGAAAGTCAGTGGTGGCGCGGTGTGCAGGAGCTCCCTCCTGTTGGTGGCACAGCCATGAACTGGGTCCATGCGGGCAGCCACGAAGTCATCCACCAGGTTGTCGAAGGCTGCCTCCAGAGCCCGGAGGTACTCGATAAGCATCTCAAAAGCTTCGTCTCGTTCTCCTCTGGGGCAAGAGAACGCGTAGTGACAGGTGTATGGCACGTGGCATGGAAGGTAGCGGTAACGACGAGTCTTCATCGCAGGAAGGACATCCCTAAGACGAGCTATCGCCTCATGAGCTGCCATCTGCATAGCATGCTTCTCCGTAGGCATGGCTCCCCAAGTACCGGAAGCGGTGTAACTCAACACGCCCTCCCCTGAATTGCACCGCGGCTTGATGCATGGTCAGACCGTCGTTGACTTTGTGCTGATAGAGTGTGAAGACTGGGCGTATAGATGGCCCCATCGTGACCTGGACGATGAAGGTGAGAAGCTTGACGAACCCGTCAGGCTCGTTGGCGAACATCTGAGACTCGCAGTTGTTGTCAGCCATCTACAAAAGTAGGCAAAAATTCTGAGTGGTCAGATCATAAATTTATGCTGACTGTCAGAAAAATGACTACATTTGCAAAATAATGAAGTGTCTCTATTTTGCTAAAAACCGATTAGTCATCGCGCCTAGTGGCTTCCTACAGTCAGCCTGGCTCTGGTTACCAAGTCTATCACGACCGACTTTTTCAATAAATAAATATTGAGAAAATCGATCTTTAAATCCCAGTATAGGAAAAGTCATCCTTTCTAGTAGACATAGCTTGATAAACAGGGAACCAGTAGCATCAAATATATTACAAGGCTGAGCCGAGGCTGCTCAGCAATTTATTACAAACTCGCCAATATCTTACATAAGGGCGGTTATGGCACAGGGGTGTGGTGGCATGCTACTAGCTCGAGGATAAGAGGTGGTGGATAACTTGACTTCTACTGACAGTTGCGGAAGCGGATAATACAATGACCAAGACAGGATCACACAGGGACAGTTCGGACAAAAGATATAATCAATGAATGCATGCATGCGTTATGAACAAGGATGATGCTCATAAAATAACGATAATATTGCAGGACTTGATGAATAAAATAAATAACTGAAAACCGATCGGGTGTCTGGAGCGATGCCTCGAAAGGTAAATAAATAAAATGCGTGCCGCAGTCGGATGTCTAAGCGACATCACATAAAGGGCTTAAAAAGGAATGCCACAGTCGGATGTCTGGGCGACATCACAGACAGGGCTTGAAAAGAAATACCACCGTCGGACATCTGAGCGACGTCACAGACAGGGCTATAAAAGAAATACCACCGTCGGACATCTGAGCAACGTCATAGACAGGGCTTATAAAACAAATACCACCGTCGGACATCTGAGCGACGTCACAGACAGGGCTATAAAAGAAATACCACCGTCGGACATCTGAGCGACGTCACAGATGG
>NC_041381.1:79546354-79560894 GCF_002162155.2 Triticum dicoccoides
GGGCTTGTAAAAGAAATACCACCGTCGGACATCTGAGCGACGTCACAGACAGGGCTATAAAAGAAATACCACCGGCGGACATCTGAGCAACGTCACAGACACGGCTATAAAAGAAATACCACCGTCGGACATTTGAGCAACGTCACAGACAGGGTTCATAACAAAAGTAAATAACAGGTCTGTCACCGTCAGACGTCTGAGCAACATCACAGACAGGGCTTGTAATAAATGTAAATGACAAGATTAGTCCATTCATAAGAATAATCTGTTAACCAGATTTATCACACATAAATCCCACCGGAGTTTTGTCACTGTGGTTGATACCTGACAAGATAAGATGAATATAGTACTTGAACAAAGTACAAGATAATTGAAAGATTTGAGACTCTGCAGAGTTTGGATGAACTGACCACAGCCAACGGATTTCCGTAGTCACGAAGGACTAGTTCCATTTACGGTATTTTAGTAGAAACACATTTAACTAGTACACACCCATTTCACCACACTATGCCAGGAATCACCCCGGACAATGGCCAAGAAAAACTCTGAGACAGGGAGGCCACAACCTCGAATAGCATGGGATCAAATTTCTATACGCGCGCTCTAAGGGGTGCCCCCCCTCTCGGTCCCAACCGTAAACACCCATGCCCCCTGACCGGATGACGGGCTTTAATCCAGGGCCATGGAACCCTCATCCCGGCCTCTCTATTTGGTGTGTACCAGGAAAAGTATTTGCAACTTACTATGCCATATTCCTTTCGGAAAACATGTGACAGTATAGGAAGTAATGAATGAAAATGTGAGTTGTTCCACGATGACACGGAATTCAAATACTCTGGCATAAGATTGGCATGTCACAACACTGCCATCTTACGCATCTTCTTGCCAACACATGGCCATGCAAATATGTAACCAACAACATAGTGCTTTTCCGAAACTTACTTTCCACCAATATGCATGAACCGTAACATTCAAGAAATGTTCATAAACATGCCATGACTACAACTAAAATGCAAACATGCAACAACCACTCATCATATCAAGAGTTCAAACATGCTTGCCTTGTTCGGAGTAGTCGGAGTCTAACTGTGCGAGGTTTGCAGCTTCGTCACCTCCTCCGGTATCTACGGTAAAAAAAAATGATACGTACGCAACGTAAATACCGTGAGTGTACAGAAAAGTATTCCAAATATTTTTCAAATAAATATGATAAAAAACTGGACAAAATTTTGAAGAGGAGAGAAAAAGAATCACTCAAAAATTCCTTTCTGTTAAAAAGTTATAAGTGTTTTAACCCAATGACTCACCTGTAATGAAACAGAAAAATTCCAGGGGGTTCTGCGGAAAAGTACAGATAACGTTTCGTTTTAAAAAAAACGGCTGAGAGACTGACAGGCGGGCTCCACCCTTCAGGTTTGAATTTTCAAACGAGGGAAAACAGAGCGCGACGGCACCGAGAGGCGCGGTGGTCGCCGGCGGCGATCCACGGCGAGGCAGGGAGATCGGAGAGTACCTCTGTTTTCAGGGCACCATTCCGCGTCTGTGGGAGGTGGTGGTGGTCGCCGATGAGTACCACGTCGTCGGTGATGCTTGCTCTGGCGGACGGCGGTTTGGGTGGTCGTGGATCTCGCCGGAGAGAGCTGCGAGGTTAAAATTGAGGTAGGGGTTATCTTACTAGAGGTGGTACGGGGCTACGGTCAAAAGTAGGGCGGTGGAGGGGTTCTCACCGGAGAGAACGATGCCGGAGGCCGAGGCGGACGGAGGTGGCCGGAGTCGAGGAGGAAAGGCCCGTCGAGGCTCGTTCAATGGCCGGGCGGGGTCTGGTGTGATGGTGGAGTCGTGCGGAGGCGAGCGCAAGCTCGGGGTGCTATATATAGCCGCCCCGAGGCGGTTGCCGAGAACGGGGTTCTCCGGCGAGGTGATTACGACGGTGCTGCGGTTGCACGGGAGGTTTCAGAGGCTGAACGTCATCGTGGGTGCTCCATGGTTCCGTTTTGGTGCTAACTGCGTCGGGATTTGGGGGTTTAGGGGGAGCTCGACGGAACGGGGCGGCGCGGGCCCGTCGGCGGCAGAGAGCGCGCTCTGCCGTGCCGCGCCACGGCGACGGTGCTGCATGCGTGCGCTAGCAAGGTGGCCACGCGGAGCCACCAGGACGCTTGGGCGACGCCGAACGTCGTTGTGCCACCGTTCTACTTCCTATCGGCCGCTACGGCGCTACGGCCGCCGCAAGACAGGCCGGTGCAGGCAGGCCAGGGCGCCACCGACGCCAGGAAGGCGCCAAGTGCGCGTGTGAGGCTCCGGACAAGCAATCCTGGCCGTGAGCTACGTGCCAAGCGCACTATGAGCTCGTCACTGAAGTCACTGACGAAGATCGATACTGAATGTCTCAATTTAACTGAATATGACTAGAACAATGCATGCAAGGTGTTCGACAGAATGATCCATGCATGTAGGGATTTTTCCTTGAGCTCGTTTTTGGTGTAGGGGCCTCTCATTGCATCTAGAGGCTGCCTGAATATTTGTGGAATTTTTGGAGAGGTGTAGATATGAATTTCACCAAATTTGGCAAATCTGGTCCAAACTTGTAGTGAGTGCAATTTGAAATATTTGAACAGGAGAAGAGTGGTTCAAGATGGTTCTGGGTTGTGGGTTCAAAGGACTATCCAGGGGAGTTGGTTTGGGATCAAGGATCAAAGGCATTAGAGTACTTGCTTTGCAAATCCCTAGGTTCACAAGAAAAGACAGAATTGTTTTGGGGAGAAGAAATAATTGGAATAAAATCCAAAAATGGATTTTATTAGTTTGGATAGAATGTTTGGATTGTACCAAGGTGGGAGGAGAGGTTTTGGGAAAAATTTCACCATAGGTGGCATGGTAAAATTTAGAAGGGATCAAAACCAAATAAAAGCCCAAAACAAAAAGGGTTTTCTTTTTAAAAGAAACTAAATCCAAGAAAAGGATTTTTGAGAGGCAAAACTTAGAAGATGGTTTTTAGGAAGGGTTCAAATGACCTCCTTTCAAACCAAGCAAGGCTCTTTAAAAAAACAAACCACCAAAATTTTTTGGAGTGTCACACCCATTCTACGAAGGCATGAAGAAGAAGATGAAGAGGGAAGACCACAAACTGTGGGCGACCAGCCCGCTGCCAGACAACCTCATCACGTACGCAGGAATAGATGCGTACACAACGTACAAGTCATGGAAGACAATTGACAACATCGTGACAGGTTGGGATATTTCAAAAGAGCAGGAGGCTGACCCCTACTACCACTGCAACTTCACAGATGAAGATGCATGAAAGTCTGCATTCGTTATGTTGAACCAGCCACCATATGCTATGTGTGTCCTTACTCTAGTTGTTTCAGAATTGTAGTTTGCTTTCGTTTTGTTGAACCAGCTACCTTATGTTATGTGTGTCAGGGGTTGAACAAGTTTGCCTATGTCTATCAAGTACATTGTTTGCTTATGTCATCCAACAAGTTTGCTAGCTTCCTATTTTGTTGAACCATCATTTGAAATTGAACTAGGTTGAAGTTGAAACTTCATGGCTGCCATGCAGCACTAGTCATGGAGAAATAAAAATAACACATAAATATTTTCGCAAAAAAAACAGTGGAAGGCTAACTAAGGACAAAAGCAAATAGTAGCCTTGGACGCTCAGTACAGCTTAGACATGAACGGTAGTACTATCACACTAAAAAACCAGTTTTTAGTTTCAGAAGAACACTAAAAAAACTAAGTTTCGGTCAAGGACAACATTCAGTACTAAAAGCATCGTGCTAAAATAGAAATTAGAAATTCACTAAGTACTGCAACAGGAAAAGCAAAGAACCATCAGTACGTATTTCCTAGTAACTAGCATGCTAGGACTGAAACTTCTGGTACACTTGAACACACGGTACATTCATTCTACAAAATATAAAAAGGAATGGGAAGCTTCAGTTCGCATTCCCTAAAACAGTGACACACTAAGAATAACAATAATAATACAACTGAAATCTCAGTACAACTAAGACTATACGGCAAGTGCTAGGATTATACCAAACATTGCCTGGAGAAGAACCACAGCCTAGAAAAAAAGAAGGCCAAAAAGTAAATCAAAAAGATATAAGTTCGACAAAGGAGAAAAATCACAAGAAACACAGCAGGAAGACTTACTAGCCTCAAACAACACAAAAAGTAAATAGTTAATCGAAGTACTAGCACAATTGAAATCTCAGTACAACTTAGTTTATTCGGTAAGTGCTATGATGATACCAATTATTGCCTTGAGAAAGAAGTAGTTTTGAACTTAATAGGGCTATCTCTTAAACATAGCTAATTTAAAACAATGCTTTAACTTGTACTATGAAGTTCAACTGCTAAAGTTCAATAAGTTCAAACAAAAATTTGGCACCAAATTTTAAAAACCCTACGCTGAATGAGATTACAAATCAGTACTAACAGAACTATATCATAAGTACAAGAAAACGAGAGTACAGAAACTATAAAGGTCCAACTGAGGATGGAATCACATAAAAGTAAAATAAATCTCACTTTCTCAGCAACAACTCATAAATACACTTGAAAAAACAGGTGTTTTCAGTTCAACTACTATATAAGTCTTCAGTACAAAAAATAAAACTTAACCAAAACGAATTCCCGATGAAACATACACAAGTGAAACAGCTATTCAACCACACAATCATCATGGAAAAAAAGTTTGTTAAACATTGTGCCACCCTCCAAACACAACACAAAATATACTAGTTATTACATAGTACTCGACAAGACATCAAACACTACAAAATAGAGCCTACAATGTTTTCAAGAGATATATCACACAACTATCAAATTCACTATGCAAATGATGACCATTTCTCCTATGCATCAGGAGCCAAAGCCTGAAGCTCCTTGGGAAGCTCCGTAACCATAAGATGGTTATTCCGGTTGAACACGACTCTATACAAATCCTCAGCGTTGCAATCAACAATGTGTGGCTGCAAAACAATAAAACAAAATTATAAAAAATCATGACACATAAAAAAAGGATGCACAATAAGCCAAAAATAGAAATTGAAAAGCACAACAAGAAACCCACGTCATAATCTCGAATGTTCTCAATGATCTTTTCACCATCGTAGCATCCCGCATACTTCAGAGTATAATGGCCACATTCATTTTCCCCTTGAAGTGGAACCTTGACAACCGTTGGTTTGTTTGCAAACAGCTCCCAATTGGGCTGCTTGCTCGCATTGTACTGAGCATCACCATACACAGCCTTCATTACTTTGACCATTCTAGAAATCTGCAAAAAAACAAAACAACCCACACAGTTTTAGGTCTCAGAGAAAAGCAGAAACAAAGATGCAGAAATATTAATCCAGTACAGATAATAAATGTCACTCACAATCTTCTCGCAGTCTTTGTGATAGGTGTTCTTTGAAGGACGGTGGTTCTTCGGATAAGGTAAAGAGTCAAGGATGTCAACGCTGCTTCGGTACCGACTCATGACATATAAGGAATAGTGGTTCACTTTCCTATCCTTTGATAAAACCATAGGCTTGAATAGAGGCATCATGATCTAAAAACAAATGACCAAAAAAGAGATGTTAAATATTCAAAATAAAAACCAGCATCACAACAAACAAAATAAAAATCGAAAAAATCAGCTAGTAGATCTCACAAGGTCGGCACTGAGCAAGTCTTCATTAGCTTTAACATAGCTCTTGAAATCTCTCGCTGCACTCTCCACATTAAACTCTTTATTTTCATCCTCGTAAAACGAACAGTCAAGCACAACCAGCAAAAAAGCCAAAATAGAAAATAGACAGCGGTAAAGGATCAACAAGCAAAAGTATTATTAAAACTCGTAAAAACAATAGGTAGTCTTGTTCAACAGAAAGAAACCGATCTGATTGATTACCGAGATGAAATATGGACTCAGCAATATCCTTTTCCCAGATGCGAAATCAACATTTCTCTCAGGATCTTGCTTCCAATCATCAATGAGGAAGTCCATTATATCACCCTCCATCATTTGCCCGGGTGAAAAAACTTCCCAGATGCGATTCCCAGTGAAGTCAGTTACGTTTCCATCAGGCTGAGGTATCATTGAGAATGTATTCCTGCAGCACACACAAGAACAAAAAGAAGCAGAAGCAAGATAAGGCATTCATAGCAGTTCGATTTGTATAAAAATGAACAGTTCAGGTCATATTTACCTAGCAGTTACAAACAACAGAAGAAAAAGAAGAGGAAAAATAATGAGAGATACTCACTCGGCATACTTCTCACGCCATTCATCACTAAGAAACAGCTTATACAACCTGCGAGCCTTGTCCAGGTGAGGGAATTTATGAGGGTGAAGCTGCTGCACAGGGGAGCAAAACTTTATAGGAGCTCTGGGCGCACGCTTCGTGCTTACAACATTGCCAGATTCCAAAGCAGGATCTTTCCTAGCACCACTAGCTCTACGAGCCACTATTCCAGCAAGGGGAGATAAACCTTTGGCAGCAGCACTCCTCGTGACTCTTCCAACGCCAGCAATCTTGTCAAACACATCATCATCGCTGTCTATCAATTCGACAATGGGATTCTTGGGTGTAGTAGGGCTCTCTGCACAAGCAGCCGTAGAACTTCTCAGAGCTCCCAACCGCCCCTTTATAACACCAGATCTTGTCTTTTCTGGAGAATGCCCCTGGCTAAGATCAATAGCTATGCGCTCGAGCTCCGAGAACTGGCTACCAAAGAACCTATAGTCATGCTCACCAAGATCCAACCACTCACCTGAAAAAAAATAAAAAAAAAGAGTCCACACAAACCGTAAGTTCAAATACATATTTCATGACAGTACTGAACAGAGAAGTACAAACTGCAAAAAAAATACTAAAGTCCATGCACACGTACAGGGTTCGATGCCAAACAAACCCCTGAAGTCAACATCAAACACATCGCTAGTTGCGCAGGTGTACAGCAAAGTCTTCCTAATGTCCAGAATGTCTTCATGGCTGTAATCAACCATTTCAATTACACCATCCTCCCAGCAATAATACGTCTTGCAGTTTTGTAGCATAAAGAATCCACAATCATGCCTGTAGAACAAAGGAAGAAACAAAAAATGGTACAACACAAAATCCGAAAAATACAGGAACAACATCCACCCAGCAACAAAAAGAACCACCAAAAATCATTAAAAACGGATACTCATGTGTTTTCCTGCTGAGGCACCCGCACAAACTCACAAGAGAAACCATTAATATGCACCGGTGAGAATGGTTTGGCCCAGTCTACACTGGACTCCCTCCAAAGCTTCTTTATATTATCTGTCATATTCCTTAAGAATCTAAGTGCATCACCCGAGGTTTCATCACGGAGTGAATCAAGACAGTCGAAACGACGGAACCTCAAATTCAGAACAACCAAGCACCAATGCCCAGATTCGTCGCTAGGGTTCATGGTAGGCAAAAATGACGGCGGATCAAATGTAGGGAAAAGAAGCTGGAAAAAAAATCGCAGAGGAAAAATGAATTTACCAAAGTCATAATGAAACAAAAAATTCAGCCTCCAATCAATAAAATAAAAGAGGGAAATTAAAATTCAGAAGTACAAACAAAAAATCACATAATCATTATGAAATTATATCCACCGCCCAAAAATGAGGAACAATCATATCAGTTCAGTTTCCTTGCAACAATAAGTGCATCTTTAATAAAAAGCATGGATCATTCATAAGTACAGGTGTAAAAAGCAGGCTAATCAATTTCATTCCCACACCTCCCTAAACTGAAAAGAAAACATGACAGTTCTAGTTAATGAGTACAAAAAGTCCAAGTTCACCTACTTGATAGAAACCATCAGCACCTGATCTCGTGAACCAATTTAACACATTGGAATCAATATTTCCATCACGGATCTTGGTCTGTTGTACAAAAAGAACAACAACAGTTAGAAAATTGGCAAAACAAGTTATCATCCTATTTACAAAAAAAAGCAAAATACTGACCGTCACCCATCTGGGAACTATTAACTTGTCAGTGTCTCGGTACTTCTGACGTAGAGAATATAAAACAACATCAGCACTGTCTGAGATGAGCATGCCAGTGGGGACAAACGCTTTAGCAATAGAACCAACACTGGCATCACATTCTTTATTTTGAAACATCGGCTTGTGACTAGAAAAACACAAAAAATTACATGAATTAAGACTACTGCAACAACAATAATAATCGTACGAGAGAAAAAAATACAAAAATGTTATGGGCAAAATCCCAAACTAACCATTTAGTACGGTTCGTGCGCAACCTCGTAACAACGAGGAAAAATGTATCAACCTTAACAACATTATCACTTTCTGCTTGCAGAAAAAATGATGAAAAATAATAAGTTCAACAACTATAAGAGAACATGTCCAAAATGCCAAAATTGAGAAGTACGCCCAATTTACAAGTGCTTACCTGGACTATTAGGGTTTGACGACGAAGGTAGTTCCTGTGATGAGACCATTATGCCTCCAGTTTCAGGGTTTGACAATGGGACATCTTGAGAGGACACCAATATTACTGCGCTTTCAGGGTCTGTAGAAAGAAAATCCTGGGACGACAAGAGCGCCTCCTGTGTCAAGGGGTCAGAAGAATTTGACAGAAGTAAATCATCATCCTCGGATGGCACCTCCTCCACGCTAGAAGCATCTTGCAATGCATCACCGTAATCAAGACCTCCAGGCGGGAAATTCTCTGGCGGCAAATCTTCACAACCAGAAACATTCTCATTCCCAGCAATACCAACAACAGGCGATTTGGAATCAAGTATGCTGGCAGCACCAGCATCCTCATCAGCAACTTTGGTACCAACATTGCGCCCACTACTCAGTGGAGCATCACGAGCATCATCTCCGCCACTAAGGACAACCCCACGTTTAACATCAGTAATCTGAAGAAAATAAAAATTTAGAAAAAGTGAATAATATTAACAAAACTAACAATAAAAAATAAACTACCAAACAGGTGCACAGAAAAATAAACCTTGGAAGCATTCGCTGCAACATCATCGAACTTGCTGCTGCTAAAATTCAAAGCAAGATCACCAACGGGCAAACAAGGCTCATCGCCAACAATAGCACCCTGATTCAAAATGTAATGAGGAAAAAGATGCTATTATGAGCAACAATAAACACAAGGAATTAAAACAACAGTAACAAAAAAGGTAGCTACCCCCTTGCAAACTCTAAACGGTGTGGGATAGAAAAATGAATAAGGAGGACACATTGGTGCGCATGAAACTTAAAGAGAATATGAATAAACACAATGAAAATAAAAATAACCTTGCATTTATCAGTGGAAGGATCATTAACTCCACGGTCAACATCAGCTTCAAAATTATGACTGGTCTCCTGCATGAAAAGAAAAATTAATAAACAGATGTAGATCAGGAAGTTCAACTACAATACTGACAACAGAACAAACATAGTAAAAACATACAAACAATGAGGACTGACTCTCATCAACAATAGGGTGCTGCAAGCCAACATCGTTCATATGCTGATCAGAAACATTAGCCTCAGTACGATCATCGGCCCTGGTGTCGGTGCCAGCAGCCTCATCCTGATCAATCTGCATGAAAGAAAATTACTAATAAATAGATGAAGATGAGGAAGTTCAACTACAACACTGACAGCAGGACAACAAAGTAAAAATTGCAAACACCGAGGACTGACTCACATCAACATCAGGGCGCTCAAAGCCAACATCATTTGTTTCGTGATCAAAAACATTAGCCTCGGTACAATCACCAGCCCTGCTGTGGGTGGCAGCAGCCTCATCCTGCTCAAACTGCTTGATAACAACATTTGCACTTTCTTCATATGGCTTGCAGCGAGAGTTTTGCGTAGTTCTGAAACGCTTCATGTTGTTCAACAGACGAACCGAGATCTGAACTAGATTAGCGGCACCGTCACGCATATCACCGATTAAAATTCTCACCATCTCAATGTAGTCAACAACTTCCTCAGTGTTAAATTGATGACCTTCAGGAAGGTTACCATTGATACAGCTCAAACGCTCGACTGTCGTTGGGACCTTTTGCAGCTCAGAACACATACTTAAGATATGCTCAGCGCGCTCCAACGCTAAAACAGCAACATCAATACCAAAACCCTGCCTCTGTGAAGCACTAGCATTACTAGGGCCAGGAGGGGCATAACCAGCACCCTCAACACCACAGCCATCCTTCAACTCATCGGACAAAGATGAAAACTTCGGAACCTGAGACGATGGCATCTCCAGGACTGGCCGCTTATACACTCGAAAAAAAACAACCTCCTCTTGAGTTTTCCACTACAAACAAAAGGGAAAAATAGTCAATCAATCAATGCAACACATAGGGAAAATTAAATCATGATATTAACAGATTTAAAATCAACACCACTAAAAAACTTTAGCTGTCATTGCCAATTTGTTAGTATTTACCAACAGGCCAGTTGAACAAAGTTATTCAGTTCAACCACACAAGAAACAACAATACTAAAAACCATACCTAAACCATACAAAATATAAACAGACAACTCTACAGTACACATGTCCACTACAGCAAAAAATAGCTATACCTAAATTAAAAAAAGGTCTGCAAGACACAAACCAAACAAAACTCACCGGAAGCTTCCCAAACACCCAAGTCTTTGGATCTGCATTGCCTTTTTTTTATCAAATCTGCATCAACCAGATCAGAAAGCTTGGCAGGATCCATGAAACATATGCGGGGGAGTCGCATGTCAGGATCCGCGGTCTTGCCACGGATAAGGCAGTCAAGGTACATTAGTACAGGCCCTATGGCACAGCCTGTGATTGCCTTCCCAAGAGTATCACCATTTTGGTACTTGGCAACAGCCCTTCTAAGCTCATCAACCATCAACTGGCAATAATCCATATTAGCCATGTCCTCAAAGACGAGACCCTCAAACATTGCTGCCTCTCTAGAAACACGCGGGGCAGAACCAGGCAACACAACCTTCATAAACACAATCATGAAGAACACTTTCAGAGCAAGGTCATCTTTGCTAGGATCCTTGACGAGCACCTTGAGCTTATTCCTCAAATCCTTTGTCTTGATATCTTTATCCCTTCTAATGTCAAGCTCTGATCTTAACTTCATGAGAGCGTCTTCATATCCGTCCTCTGACGGCCTTGGCACAGAACGACCACCACGAGGGAAACCAAATAATTGCTGTATACCGTCGCTAGTGATCCGAAGCTTCTTATTAGCCTCACCCATGTCAAGAGTCATTGTATCACAATCTATCCTCAGGTACAAAACTCCCATCAGAGGGCGGGAAATGTTAGACTTCACCCTCCACTTGAAAATAGAACCAAAACCAGATGCATGAACCCTAGCCACATGCCGACTCTCGAGCAATTTAGCGCAATCTTCAACCTCTCTCAACGAACATCGCACAGTTAAGTTCAATTTCCGTTGGTTACCTTCATCCAAGGCAACTTTTCTAGTATTGCCTCCCACCGGCTTAACCGGACTCCTAACGCTAACAGGTTGTAAATGAAAACAAAAAGGCCACACCTTAAAAAAATGAATATAGAAAACAAAACAAGCAAATGAATGCAAGTAAAAAGAAAAAAAATGATTGCACAAGGTCAACTATTAAAACAACATCAGTACCACCCCCTCAATTGATGCAAACAATAATCAGCCTCACCTGGCCGCAAATACCAGCCCAAACACAATTAAATCATTGCAAGTACGACTAGTAGGTCACATGCAGTACAAGAACACATACCACTGCAAAGAATGAATATAGAAAACAAAACAAGCATATGAATGTTAGTAAAAAAAGAGATTACACAAGTTCAACTATTAAAACAACATCAATACCACCCCTCGATTGATGAAAACAATGACCAGCCTCACCTGGCCAGCATACCAGCACAAACACAAATTAAAATAATTGCAAGTACAACTAGCAAGTCACATGCAGTACAAAACACATACCACTACAAATTCATCTTCTGAATCAACTTCAATATCATCTTCTTCAGATGCAGCATCTTCAGCTTCAACACGAGCACACTTCTTCCCACCTTTGTTCACCTTTGCAGGATGAACTTTACGCTTCTTATTTTCTTTCAACAAAGACCGCTCTTGAAGAGGAGAAGAAGAAGGCTTCTTATTTGTCAAACCTCGTGGACTACGATGAACAACGGAGCCACCAAGTTTGCTTGGACCAATTTTCACAGCAACATTATCCGCATCACCTTTGCTACTACCAGGTTGGGGACCAGCTTTCAGATGTGGGCTACGCCTATGTGTGCCGTCAGCATTTCGATCTGACAACTTCCTCTTCAAAACAACTTTCTTCACCTTAACTCCATCACGATCAAAAGCTTGCGCCAACCGAGTTTGCATCAAGTTTGTCTTCACAGGCATGTCACTTCCATGAGATCCAGCATGAACAGTTGATAAACCCACGTCACCACCTTCATCGCCTACACATTTAGGAGCTTGAGCAACATCAACATCACTTTTTGGCACACAGGCAGCCTTTTGACGCCGTTCCAATTTGTTCCTCTTCTGGAATTCATACTTCTTCTTTCTTATCATTTCATCCTCGAGATGTAACTGCATAGGAACATCCTCAGCTTGGGTTACAGGCTCAGTGCCATCAACACTTTGAGACTGAGTAACAGACAACTGCAAGTTGCCATCACCATCATCAACGTTAAGTGAATACATCCCATCATTAATATCTTTAACAACATCAGCAATGTCCTCTGGAACACCATGGCTGTCATTAACTGCATAAACCAATAACATAACCACGCACATAATAAATTAAAACACAATTAACATTGCAGACACAAAAATAAATAAAACACATACCATCAGACACAAACAAAAAGGAACAACTAATGAAACCAAGCATATATATGTATTAAAGGCTGATAAAAAAGAGCAAATATAAGGGAAACACCAGCAACATTCGCAAGTTCTTCTAGAGGATTTGGTGTCTCAAAAATAACATTCACAAGATCTTGAAACCGTTCTGATTTCTCAGAATCAGGAGGCACCGGCACTCCAACATCTGCAACAACATCATAATTAGCAAAAAAGCACAAAAACAATCTGTTAGTTCAACTATGTAAACACTACAAGTTCACCCGAATAAAACAAAATATGAACCCACCACTTGCAGAACAAAACTTCAGAAAACACAACTTTTTCACCACCATACTAGTTCTTCACTGACTACTACAATCTATTCAAATGTGAGGACAGCAGTTCAAAATACACGTGGTGATAAGTACTACAAACTGTCTGCAGGTTGCATCAACTGCCAAAACCATACGCACCATACAATCCGGGACAAAATTAACATATATCAAAATACATACAACTTATAAAGTCGATACGGCAACAACTGTACACCCTAAAAACCCGATCTGTTAAAACATCATACAAAAAACAGGGGGAATCACCTACATTCAATTTGTCCGGACTGGATGATGTACCCATTGAAATCTACAGTCCTAAAATCTGCCGAACCAGATCTGTAAGACACATGAACAAAAATTAGGGATTTGAACTATTTCAGAAACGAAGCACGCCATACAAAAAGCAAAACTCTTACCACCTAACACAAAATCCGCCACGCAATCCAGTATCATTGCCGCCAAACGCTCGTTCAACAGCAAAGGAACCCTAGCAACTGCAGCCTGGGTCAGCAAAGAGAGCAACAGATTAGAAATAGAGGGAAAATCTAAACATGAGAGGACGCAAGCAAAGTCAACGGCAGAGAAAAAAAGGAACAAAATAGAGCACCCGGAACTCCACCCCCTGGGGTTGAACCCTCCGGTCGACGCTCCCGCGGCGAAACAGGAGTAGCAACTCCCCCTCCGAGAAAAGGAGAAGAGGGGAACGAAGAAGGAACCGATTTGGGGATGCGGGAGGAGCGGAACGGGGAAGATAGGAGGTTAAAAGGTGAGTGGGAGGGTGAAAAGATGAGTGGTAGAAAACGGACAGCTAAGGCCCACAACCGTGGCAAAGCCCACTATATCTGGCCAGTTACAAAAGATAATACAGATAATCAAACACAAAATAAAAAATTAACATAGATCGAGAAAACAAACGGCTAAAGTACATAAATAACTCACAACAGTACATAAGAAATTATCAAAAAGGTACAAATGAAAAATAATTAATAACAGTGCTGGTTTTTCGCCTAAAAAATAAAGATAAGATAATGGGGGCAAGTCATGTTACGGACTCGCCTCCGCATGCGACGCCGCGGCACACCGCGTCGTCGCCTGCTACGGATCGTTCCTAGCTCGGCCTCGCCAGGATGGGGGAGGGGGGCCCCGACCACTCCTCCCCCACCCCCCACCCCCCGGCTCGGCCTCGCGCTAACGCGGCAGTGCGCTCGTTTGACAAGCGCAGTGCAGTTATTCTGTTTGCCCACCCCCCCACGCACCCACACCCCTAAGATAGATAAATGGGGCAAAGTCCATACAAGGAAGATGTGTCAGTACAACTATGTCCCTCGGTACGGTGCGGTGCGG
>NC_041381.1:79561167-79561417 GCF_002162155.2 Triticum dicoccoides
TATACAGCAAACACCAATATCTGGGAATGCAAGCTTTGCAGCTACTGGGTTGCAACAAGGCCAACAATATCACCAACAACAAATGTTTTCCTTCCCCAACACATGCAAAAGCCATAGAAGGAAGACGTGTCAGTACAACTATGCCTCTCGGTACGGTGCGGTGCGGGGGCAAGTCATGTTCCCCCCCCCCCACGCACCCACACCCCTAAGATAGATAAATGGGGCAAAGTCCATACAAGGAAGATGTGTC
>NC_041381.1:79561566-79565386 GCF_002162155.2 Triticum dicoccoides
CCCTCGGTACGGTGCGGTGCGGGGGGGCAAGTCATGTCCCCCCCCACACACACACCCACACCCCTAAGATAGATAAATGGGGCAAAGTCCATACAAGGAAGATGTGTCAGTACAACTGTGCCCCTCGGTACGGTGCGGTGTGGGGGCAAGTCACGACCCTCAGTACTATATAAAAACAAACAAAAAAGAAAAAGAAAAAGAAAAAAAATGACAGCCCAAGGACAAAAAAGTACCAGTCCAAGATACCGGTATAGTCTAGTGCTAGATCCCCAAAACAACCAAATATAAAAAAATTGACCGCCCAATGATAAAAAAGTACCAGTCCAAGTTACTGGTGTAGTCAAGTACTAGATAAAAACAAACAAAAAATAAAAAAATTGACCGCCCAAGGACAGGAGCACGCCCACACACGCATGGGCCTGCCGTCCAGGGCCCACAGGTCGATAGAGAGATAGCGAGCGCCGTGTATAACCGCTCTGGTAAGTGTTCATATGAGTTCGACTAGTGAGCGTCGGCTACGCTTATAAACAGGACCGGAGCCCCCTCGACTAGCAAGGTGGGACTAAACCCAGAGCGCACACGCACGCCGTGCTCCACAGCCGCGCGAGAGAAACTATTCGGGCCGAATACAACGACCCAGGCCGATGGCCCAACAAAGTACTTCGCCCCATAACAAAAATCCAGTAGATCACGCATGACAAAAAATAAAAAATGAAGATAATTTGTTAAAAAACCCAGTTAATAAACAAAAAATATTGTAAAAAGTTCAAACACATCTTAATGGTAAGAACTAAAAAATATATATATATGAGACTATAAATAAAAATTTCAGGAACGAATTTACAAAAAAAAATCAACTACTACAATTCATAGGGTTCAAGTACAAAATAAAAATAAGTACTGTGAAGCGAAGATTAATTTTATTTTATGAAATACTAAAACTATCATTGTTCATCTATTAAAAAAGGAAAAAACGTTCTCCAAAATTCATGTAAAAAAGTAAGGAAAAAAATATTATACAACAAACAAATTTGATCGGTAATTGACAAACTAAAATAGATCATTACTATCATTAAAAGGATGTAAGTTCAGCAAAACTCAAATAACAAAAAAGCGGTTCTAAAAAACTCATCAACGTATAGCACCGTCTGCGAGTTATGAACATGAAAAATATATCAGTCAAAACAAAGGATGCCCATCAGTTCAAATGTAGAAATTGTTCCATAACTAATATAAACAATGTAAAAAAACAGTTATACTTGAGCAGAACAATAGGAATAACATTACATAACTAGTTCCATACCATTCTGATAATACCATACAATTCAACCATCTCACATGCAAAATGTTTAAAAAAAATACTGCAACATAATCAATCACACACAAATCTCACAAACCGACGTCATTTGCCACATTTAAACCTACGGCACATAGATTCTGAACGTCAGAGAGTCGTCTTCTCTCGAGAACATAACCATAACCACATCACCATCCTCAAATCCAGACTCAGCAACAAACTCCTGCACCCAGTAGTTTGGTTGATGCAACCATCAAAGTCGATGTGGTAGGCAACATCCATCAACTGATACCCATTCTTGTCTGAAGTCTCCATCTTCAAAACACCGGAACTAGGAGGAACAATCCTGATCCTCGATGACATTTTCTGCAAATGGGCATGGGAGTACAAAACAAAATGAACACCTGACATAACTGAATTTTTACACAGATATAGGAACGATTTGCATAACAACCTAAAATGGAAAAAATCTGAACCAAAACAATAACACAAAACTAACTAGACATGTGAACTGACTAAACTGAAGAAATATACAAATCAATACACCTATAGTAAAAACATCTATTCATAAACAGATCAGGGATTATACAAAAAATATGGTTAAAATACTGTTAAGTAATGAACAAATACACACAGAAATCCCTATTGTTAAAATCTCACGAAACAAAAATAGAAAAATATAGACAAGCTATTCATTAGACAAAACTGCAGATCCAGTCCATGGGATTCAAACAGAAACCATCAAGAAAGTAGGAACCAAAACGAATAGAAACTCATATCCATGATTCCTTCAAGTCACCATCCGTCAGGCGACAACATAGGGTGTACGAAACCCATGGTTGCTGTATAGCAAACAAGAAAGTTGCCCTCGCCGCTGAGTCTGAGTGAGCTCCAAACCAGACTCGTACACACAGCCATCAGCTATGCGCGCCATCTTTGCCAGGCATCCGCATGAACAATCCTCCATGGAACACACACGAACAGAGAAAAAGGCGACGAAGAGAAGAGAGAGGAACCTAGATCTGATTCTGGAAGAAGGAAGAAAAGGGAGGGGGAAGACTTGGCCACACACCACACATAGATGGATAGCTTTTATAGTCAGGGACACTCGCAGACTATAAAAATAATAAATAGGAAGATGGGCAGCCAGCTGGTAGGAAATAGTTATTACACAAGCCATGCAACATTTGTCTGCAAACCAGTACAACTTCAGAAAAACAAGTAGTTCAAAGGTGCACATGTCGAACATATGCAGACAAAACAACACATTCAGAGACAAAAACAAGTTGAATTCATTTAGTCATTCGAACATCTTCTCCCCCACAACAAAAATCTTAAAAATGTAATGTTCACTACTTCAGTCATAATGATCAAAGAAACGACGCCATTTTGCCCTGGTGGATGTATGTGGAGCCGTGGCTGCTCTCGCCCTAGCCCAACTAATGATCTTAATATGGTTCCTTCCCCTGCCCTCTAGGAAAAGAAGATCCAATACATTGGAGTCGCAAGTATCCATCACCTCACGCGCAAGCCGTCTGTTGAACTCTGCCTGCAGTTCCTCGGCAGCACGTCGCGCCATCTGCCTGCGCATGCGCCTCCTCCTCCTCCTCTGCTCCGCTACTGCAGCCCTCACATCTATGGAGTCCCCCTCCTCCTCTGTGACCTCTCCCAGCTCAGGATCCATCCCCCCTTTTCTTTGGTTGCAGCTCGTAGATGAAACTGACAGATGGCTCGGGCTTTATAATCAAAGTGCAGAGCCATCAGTGCGGCTCCAATGTCAACACACAGTAATAAAAACTTTGACACGCAGCAGTCCAACTACACATACGGCAGCAATTCAAAACAACACTGAAAAACATGCAAATTAATTATGCAGTTTGACCAGATTACAAGAAATCGCAGCTTACAGTTAGCCGCCATAGACCACCTCCGCCAACGACAAAATAACATGGGAATCCGAGGTAGAAACAACTAAAAAAGCAAAATTAACAACCCAAATCTTTTCATACAATCCTTATATCTCTCCCTGCAACACCAATTCGAAAGTAAAAAAACAGAAAAAGAAGAGCAGAATTCCATGGCGGGTGTCGAAAACGACCAAGAACACCAAAACTTGTAATCATGAATTACAGATGAAAATAATCTCAAAAAACCATAACATACCGATAAATTCTAACATAAAAAACGACAAACACGACATAATTTGAGGCTCGCGAACACCACAGTAAACACTGAAGACAAAAAACACGTCTGCCGCCAAAATGACCACGCCGTCACCTCCGGTGACTACAAATCACAAAACACATCCAGATGAGCGCGCGCACGTGCGGAACCCCTTTACGTGTCTCCTCTAGCAACGAATGGCTCGCAGCATCGTGCCGGAGAACGACCGGAAGCTCCATGTTGCATCCCCTGTTTCTGTCCGTCGTGCACGCAGGAACATCAGTTCTTGTTGAAAAACACGTCAGTCCAACCTGTGAACTACGTTAGTACAGAAAGGGTAACAGAATAATATTCTGTTAC
>NC_041381.1:79565815-79599571 GCF_002162155.2 Triticum dicoccoides
CAACATCTCCATCATCATTATCAGTACATCCTACGCAGGTGAGTTAGGATGCACTTGATCCCAGGAAGGTATCTATCCTTCAAACCAGAGGAGTGCTTCAAACTAACAACAGTACATAATATCCAACAAAAGAGGGTCGTGCTACAGCAGCAGAATACATGGCTCAGTCTAGATATCAGCACGAATCAAGTTGTGCATATTTGCTGTTGGCATGAACCACATCGCTGCATGTCGGGTTTGCAAAAGCCATCCATCGCATGGAAGCTTGATGCCTTTCATACACTGAAAATTACCTGGCAACAAGTTGTGTCGACGAATCTCTGGATATGGTGATTAATGAAACCCATGGTATGATGTGTAAACACAGCCCCCCCTCGCGAATGGAAGTTGCATAGCACAGTAATCATTGCCGGTGATGTGATTGATGATTGGTTGGATGATCGGATAATTGAGCCCGAGGAACAAGGAGTGGTTGCCAGGCTGTAACCCCGCCTCTAGTTGAATACGCCTGGCCCAACGGAGCTGGGATCTTTCTCGAACACGAAGCAGCCATAGCCATCAATGTCACGAACTCCCGACGCATTGTACTGCATGTGGTTTGATGTAATCGTTTGGTCAATTTGGTACGTGCGAATGAGCATCAAATGACCGCCGTCAGCTGAACGAGCGATAAACCACCATCCATCGGCTAGTATGATTCCAGGTCCTGGAATCATGAAGGCCAGCGCATTTGAGTCTACTGCAACAATTCAAATTGGAGACCAAAAGGGTAAAAATAAACAATCATGTTTAGAGTATGTGTGGAATTAAGATTATTATAACAGTGACACATATCATAGATAGAGAATTGCAATGCCGTGGTCATAATCATACCCCAAGTTAAAAAATAAGCCAATGGCTTTCATATTCTAGCAATATGTCATGGTTCAAACATCATGTAACAATGAGATGAAAATAGCTATGACAACGCCTACTCATATTCTACCATAGCACTTACTACTACTGTTCTCATATCAACTCTAAGCAATAACATGCGTTGTTATAAAAATCTTGTAAACGAGAGTAACATATAGCAATCATGATGTTATGCTCATAATATGTATTCTAACAATCATTAGATGCCAATTGTTCTCATATCAACTCTAACAATAACATGTGTGGTCATAAAAATCTAGGAAATGAGAGGAACACATAGCAATGATGTGGTTATAGACATGCTATGCATTCTAAATTTGTAACAAATGAACAGGTAGTCGTATTCATAAGGCAAAGATGAGATGAGATAGAACAATTACACGACGATAGATTCCACCAGTATAGGCAGCCAATCTGTGAGTCGACCGCGTAAACGATGCCATCATGCACTGTAGCATCAGACAGAAATGTTGCCTCAACAGGATTGATGATGAGCCATAACCATGTATGGGACCGGATTCCAGATAGACTAATCCCATGTTGAACAAGGCAATGAGCTTGTAATCCATGTAGTCTTCTGATGGTGTGGGCACTTCGCAGATTATAACTTTCTGCAAACAGAGGTCGAGCCAAAAGCTTGACGTTTCTCGTGCGTAGTAGGCAGGAGTGTCCGGCGGGCCACGAGGCTCGATGTCGGCGGTATCCAACGATGGAAGGGTGATCTCTCGCTGGGTGTAGATATCCATGAGATGCCACGGACTACCGGTGTGGTGGATGAGGACGATCCAGTTGGCCTTCATTCCCGCCCACTAGTGGCCGCGCATGAAGGACAGGTGGACGGGTAGTGGTAGCATGTCGAGGGGCACCACGGTAACCTCCGTAGGATCGTCAAGTCGGTGTCTGGGCCACCTGCGAGGAGAGGGCATCAGCAAGCAGGGTGTCTTGAAAAGAGCCAGCCGGTTGTAGACGAGTAGACGGTACCAAGACACCGAGCATGCGGCCAGACGGACGGTGCTGAGTAGGTCCATACAACTATAGACCTGCTCCAAGAGAACATCGGGGAGGGAATTCTAATCGCGGCTCTGCGTTTCAGTCGGTTCTGCCATTGGGGTTTTAGGTGCCTGCGAGCCAGCGGGGAAGTGGATTCGGCGGGCGAGCGAAGAAGCTTCTCCTCGTGTGGCCGAGCAGTGAGCGGGGGGATATGGTACGCGCGAGCTACCAAGGAAGATGGCGCGGGCGGGCGAGCAGTGAGCGGGGCTAAATGGTGTGCGGCCGACGATGGGGAAGAGAGAAGGAAGAAGAAGATAGGAGGAAGAAGAAGAGAGGAGGAAGAAGAGTGAAAGACGGGGAAGAAAGTGCATTAAATCTCAATTCTACTAGTACTACTACCAGGATATAGGCACCGTCCTTCAGAGTGTAAATAGTTACAATGATGACATGTGGGTCTACCATAAGAGGGCCCATATGTCAGTTAATGGAGGACAGAGGTGCGTAGGCGTATTTGCGGAAGCATGCTCTACTGGCAAACCTGATGGCAGTACTGGGTAAGGCTGATTTAGTAACATCAACTTGCTGGTTCAGCTTATTAATTTCATGTCCCATCTGCTGCAGCGTGTATTGTCACTTCACTGCGAAGACTAGTTGAATAGTTCTCTCTGATCGAGATGGGAAATAATGGATCGTGAGGACTTCCTTTCTACAGTATCCCTATGCCTCTACGCTCACTTCACTCATTTTGCTCCGTACCTAGTCACTTGTTGAAATCTGTAGAAAGACAAATACTCCGTATTTGGGAACAGAGGGAGGCTTTTACTCCGTACTATTTGGGAACAGAGGGAGTATCACCATATGGAGGGAACAGAGGAAGCTTGAAATATGAACATGTCAATGGCAGGGAGTAAGCCCCATGCATGCATGCATGCATGCAACATGAAACACTCACACGTACACATCGACGCACACAACACTCACGCACCCATGCCGCACATAGCACACGACGCAACACACACGCTCACGCTCAAGTGCTCAACCTACTCCCTACGTCCGTGAAAGACTGTACATTTAGAGATTTACACATTGACCAGGGCATAATTAACGCCAAAAAGTAGCAGACTTATGTGTGCATGCGACCATTGAGATAAGAAGATTAAATGAAGGTTGTTGCATGCTGTAATTAAGGATAGACATGTAGCCTATACCTACAGCACAAGTTGGTGCATTAGTCAATCAATATTAATTTAGATTAAAGGCTAAATGCATTGGAAGTGTAAATGTACATTATGTACCGCACTCTTTGTTTTGTAGCCGATGTAGTCTTTGTTGGAAGACCGAGGGAGGACACGTGCATGCACTCACATACACAACTAGGGCGGTTCGCGCGCAAGGGTTGGACTCATGTCGCGCCTGCGTAAAGTTTTGTTTAACTGATTTCTTTGCTCTGCCAACTGACAGGTGGGACCAGAAACCAGGTGACAATTTAACCAATCAACAAAGTGCCACGTCGACTATGTGGCTGGTCAGTAGGGTGCAATACGGTGCTCTACGATGATCTAGTGATCGTATAATCGCCGCAAAACTATATTTAGTGACCGTAAAGAGCATATTGTTACATACGTTGACCGCCAGTGTATTTTTCTTGTTTCAAATTAAGCCATATTAATCGGAAATGATGCAGTATGGACTACTACTAGTACTAGTACTCCTTTGATGTGTCCCGTCAACTCGCCGAATGAGGAGAAGCTTGCTTACTACGCCTCTCCCTCGCCCACGCACGCGGTGGTCCGCAGGACGAGGAGAGGGTTTTGACTACAGCGCCCTCTCCCTCTCCCTCGCCCTCGCCCTCGCGGTGGACATGCAGCAGTTCAATCGGTGTCAGATTGCCAGAAGCATATTGTACTGTAGTATCATCATTGTTGGACCTTCCGAAGAGGCGAAGAGCCAAGTGCAAGGTTCACACGAGTATGAACTGTTGAACCTCCCGAAGAGGCAAAGAGCCAAGCGCAAGGTTTTATAGGAGTTGTCGTCCTAGTAGGAGTGTACTACAACTATAGCAAACGATGCTACTGTATGATGCTGCCACGCCACGTATATCCAAAGCTGTGCCACCTTTTTTTCTCAAAGAGCATGTTGGAGCCCGTGCAACAACCACACAAGTTGCAGGTACACATAACACATTTACTAGTAATAAATTCTAAAGGACAAATGCTAGTATCCACACAAGTTCATCTCCAATTCATGTGATAAATTTGTGCACGACTAGTCTACATATATTTACAATGCTACCATTCACAATTACCGTACTCCACTTACACGTTATAGATGGGATACATGCATGTCCTCCTCCAGGTTCCAGTCCTAGGTGTTCTTCATGGATGGCACGATCATAGCAATGGGCAACGGGAATCATTGTCACAACTTTCTAGTCCGGTTCCACACGATGGAGACTCATCCGAGCTGAAGCGGCATAAATCAGGGATAGCATGTCCCAGCATGTCGTTCATCCGGCGGTGCGCAATGAAGACACAACCATGCTTCATGAACGGCAGGCCTTCCGTGTCGTGCAGAGAAGGTGGCATCCGCTTCACAATGGGGTAGCTATCCCCGATGAAAAGCAAGTACTCTCCAAGAGTGTTCCTCGGCACCCACGTAGCATCACGGGGGTCGAACTCGGCACTGTTCATGTGGTACACGCGGCATCCCAGATCTGGACACATGGTGACATACATAGTCAAGGTCCATGCATATTAATGTTGTGCTCAAATATGGCGGTCAGTAATACTGTGCAGCAAATAGTACTACTCCGGCAGAGAGGAAGTAAATTAACCGGTTTATTATATATAGCCACTCTTGGCTACATGGATGAGATAGTAAGACATGGAAAAACAAAAATGGTGGCAGCTAGTGGGTTCAAGTCTTCAAGGGCCTAGCTAGCTATACGCGTCCTCCAAGGTAAAAAGTACTCCTAATAGTACTATTAAGTATACTACTAGTACAACAATGAAAGAGAAGGCGAGAGGGTTAAAAAATGGAATACCTAGGTCGATGGTGACGGTCCGATCGTGGTAGATTGTGTGACTATGTTGCACATCAGTGGTACCATGGGTAACGACTGCTAAGATAGTTGATCCCAATATGCCAAAGTCAGCTACAAGGTTCTAGGTTAGACCGAATCGCGGATGCAAATGCACATCTAGGATCGGCGATCTTATTTTGATCGGGGGATGACTGGTCCCTGCAAAATAATGGAGTACCGTTAGGGATGCAAATGATGGTTTGTGCATTCCGTTTGTAATATCCCGTCCTGTAGGATGGCAACCAAATGAAACAAGTCCCCTGGCTTGTCACCGCGAAGATGCGGCCTAGATGGCGCAAGGCGTCTTCGAACGTGTAGGGTAACAGGCGCCAGCCTTTGCCGTTACTGTGTCTTGCATTGATGTCAATCCTTATGTCGAACACCACGATGAGATAGTAATCGTCGTAGCCGCGTCGCTTTGTCGGCAGGTCTGCAATTGCTATCTTCTTCAATCTCATGTAGGCATCATCATACGTATTCAAGCCCAGCCAGTCCGGAAGGCCGATCCCAATGGTGGAGAAGGGGTCTAATAGAACGGCCGTACTGCTGTGGATGTTGTGCAAAATGATGGTGGTATCCGGCCGGAGGTATGCAAGACAATCTTCGTTGGCACCGACCCAGACCTATATATAAGACGGTGGGCAGCAGAGAAATTACGGGATGGAAATGGAATAACTAAGTACTACATAATCAAACTCCATTACTGACCTGCTCATCGGACAAAATCCGACTACCTCTCAACGTCGGCAACTCTAGCGGAGTCAACGTGCAACCATGGCCAGGGAGCGGTGGACTGTTCGAAGGATTGTCCCATAGAATAACCTTCTCCTTGAGGACGCATGGAAGACCAACAAGCATGGCCTTTTCCCAAGCCTGTTTAAGTAGCGTCTTGAAAAAGTTGATGCAAGAAGCACCGAGTCTTGCGGCGGTGAGGACGTCGGAGCGGCGTGCGATTTCTCCCAGAGGATCGTCGTCCAAGGTCTCCCAGCCCCGACGAGGAGGAGAACCGCCTGGTGAATCCATGGGAGCAGTGACGAACTGCCTTCTCTTCGGGGGGAGGGGAACTGGCGAGGAGGAGATAAGAGCATAGTAACCGCAGGGCCTCGTCCCTTCCAACTGTAGATCGTTCCTCAGTGAAGGGGTGAGGCTATTATTTACTACTAGTACTAGCATTATGGAATGTTATGGGATTGCATTATACTGTAAATAATAGCACTAGTAAGAAATTTTTGGCACTAGGTAGTAGTTTTTGGCGTGGATTAAGAAATTTTGGGTATGTTTTTGCCATTTTTTGTACACGCCAACTAGTGTCAGAAAACGTCTTACATTATGTGACACAGGAGTACCTACTCGTACTGTAGCAGTACCAGTACTAATTTTCTCAACTAGTAGTGCGATGTATTGTACTTCTAGTCTAGTCTAGTATAGTGCACCAGTTTTGAACTCTTGAATCTCAGGGCCAAGGAGCTATAGTTGGAAGTGGAGGGTACTACTGTTCTCTAGAACCATCGCTGTACTATCAATGCAGGGGAAGTACACCTGCGTAGTGTCCTAGTGGGTACTCTCGATGCTATATTCAGCCGCTCCTCTCACGTAGGAGTAGCTAGCCTACTCAGCCGCTCCTCTCACGCACACACTAGCAGCCTGTTTATCAGTGACGGTTACTACGGGGGCAGAACATTTGAGTTATTTGATACAGGGAGACTAGGCTTTTCGCTTCCATTTGTGGAGGTGTAATGGATCTCGTTGAACTTTGTTAGTAGTTCCTTCTTTATGAATGAGATGAAGCAAAGCTTTTGCCTCCGTTTAAAAAAACACGTCAAGAGAAATTTCTTTTATAGTAGAGCCGATAATGGAGTGAAGTCCACGCGTGCAACGCCACAAGCTACAGAGTAGTAGTAGATCACTTTATGTACATAGCCATATTGCACAGTTCCCAATGCCCCGCCAGGCTTTTCTGGCTCCTCGGGCTTAATTGGGAGGCGATAGTTTAAATATGCTACTAGCTGATGAGGAAGCTGCTGTCGGATTTCGGGTTCCGGCAGACCCTTGAGGTTTGAACACTAGGGTGCGCGCGGAGGTTTCGCCATCTACCTACCTGCGCCCCGCCGACTCGCTAAGATCTAAACTACGAAAGGAACAACACAAGAGACACAAGGTTTATACTAGTTCGGGCCACCATTGTGGTGTAATACCCTACTCTAGTTTGTGGTGTGGTGGATTGCCTCTTGGGCTGATGATGATGAACAATACAAGGAAGAACAGCCTCGCGAGGGCCTGTTCTTGGCTGGGGTGATGAACTGCTAGGAGGAGTTCACTTGCCCTTCCCTCTTGCTATGGTGCTACTTGGTTCTAGCTCCTGGGTTCCAGGTCGATGCCTCTACCCTGGGGGTGGCTAGTCCTATTTATAGGCAAAGGCCCTGGGCCTCTTCCCAAATATTGAGCGGGAAGGGCGCCAACAATGGGCCTTTTTGAAGGGGAACATCTGGTACAGTTATCCTGACTAAAGTTGGTCCTCGCCTGTCAAAGGCTCTGGTGGTGACGCCTGCTTGGGCTCCACAATGACTTCCTTCCTGCCGTTGGGCGGGTCTTGGTCTTGTTGCACCGAAATGGATGCCTTTGCTTGATGCTCTCGCCTGCGCTTGCTCCCTTTGCACCAAAGAGGAAAGAAGGACACTGCGCGGGCTGGCACCCGCTTGGCGCCCTTGGTCGTCATGGCTTGCGTCATGGGCACCTTGTGAGGTACCCCTGATGAGGCCGTGCCTGAGGAAGCTCCTTGTCGTCCGCCCCGCGAGGCTTGGTCCCTCGTGACGGTCTTGCGCTCGTGTTGATGAAGGTGGGCCGTGCTGGGCTCCCCTTGAGCCATGCCGCAGGCCGCAGGCAGGCAAGTCTGGGGACCCCCGTTCCCAGAACGCCGATAGTAGCCCCCGGGCCCAAGGCACGCCCGGACTTTGCCGAGCAGAGAGGCGAAAGGGCAAGTGTGAAGTGCCGCGGGCCCTAACAGCCGGCGGCCTTGGGTGCCGCGTGGCGGTTGATTGGACGTGGGCGGCACTGTTCCCCCACGCCTCCTTATTTCGTGCCATGCTAGGCGGACTCGTAGTCGCACACAGCCGCTCCCCTTTCCGTTGCCCGAGCGCTCTCTGCCCTTCCTCCTCTCGAACTCCAGCTTCCGCTCCTAATCCAATCTCGAACCTTCCCCCCCCCCTTTCCGTTGCTATGGCTCTGACGAAGAAGGGAAGAGGGAAGAAGCCCATGCCTCCGCCTCGCTCGCCGTCATTGGCGGCCCCTGCCGTCGACCGGTCGATCGTAATCAATCGAGAGGGCTTGGGCAAGATTAGCTCGGCTCTGGCCACCATCTTTAATGAATGCGGGAGGACGACGGCCTGTCCCGCGTCTCGCTTCTCCATCGGTAGGATAGTCACTAAGGTCCGGTATTTCACCGACGCCCTGTGGGCGGGACTGGTTCCCCCCTTTTCCGATTTCTTCAACGCTGTGCTCTCCCACTATCAGATCCATATGATGCATCTGGGTCCTGAATCCATCACTCTTCTCGCGGTCTTCGCCTTCGTTTGCGAAGCAATGATGGGCATCCTTCCTTCGGTTGCCTTGCTGCGCCACTTCTTCTCTCTACACCTTGTCGACCCCACCCAATGCTCGGGGTGCGTGAGCTTCATTGCTGCACCTGAGACAGCGGCCTCAGGGATCGACTTCAGTCTTCCTCCGCCCGCACCTGGGTTTCGCGAGCGGTGGCTGTATGTGGACGTAGGGGTACCCAGCCCCCTGCTGTCGGAGCCATCTTCGCCCGCTATCCCCAACTCAGGCTGGGGCCAGGAGACGCTCACGAGTTCCCGGCTCGTCTTCGTCTGGCGTCGCTTCGCGTTCTTGAGGGCGCTCGGCGTGACGGCGCCCAAGGTGGTGAAGGAGTTCCTGCTACGCCGTGTTGCCCCTCTCCAACGCCATTCTCACCGAATGTGGGCCTTCAGCGGCCGTGAGGATCGTATGAGGCTCCAGGAAGAGGACTTGATGCCTGAAGCGCTGACGAAGGTGCTCTTGGTCTTGACTGGGGACCCCACCCTCGGCAGCATCCGGCAAGGGGGGCCTTGCTGTACCTCTGCCCGAATAGAAGCGACTTTGTGAATCAGATGCCCATCTTCGACGAATGGGGGCTGCGCCCCGCTGGCCTCCAGGGGCCTCGTGAGAACCCAGTGGTGGTGGCCGCCCTTGCAATCGGCCAAGGCGACTCTTCCTCAAGTGGCGGAGCAGGGAGGCATGAGCCGCCGGAGGCCGAGGGGGCCCCCCGCCGAGGTGACAACGCTAGGTGACACTCATGATGGAGCAGCTCGTGAGGCCCGTGCCGCTGGGGCTGGGGGTAGCGAGCAGCTGCTCGCAGCGCCTGCGGCCGAGGCCCGTGAGGCCCCAGCTACTCTTCTTGGTGAGGCGACCGGCAGCGCGCATCAGGCAGACGCCCCTGACGCGGGTCGCCTTGACGCTCCTTTCTCGTCGTAGGCTGACCCATGTGCTCAACTCCTGGGTCGCTTCCTCGTGGACTTTGAGGCCCTCCGGAAGAGAAGGGCGGCCCTGGGTGACGATTACCCTTATCGCCTGCTGAAGCGTAGGAAGTACTTCGCCACCGATGAGTAAGTCTTCTCCCTTCCCAGCTCCTGATCCTTCTGTTGCTTTTCCTGATCCTTGCTCCGCAGGGCCCTTCCCGCCAAGCTCACGGAGATGACTGAGGAGCCATCCCCCTTGTCTCCGCCCTCTCCATCGTCTTTGAGCACTCCGAGCAACAGAGCCCTTGCGGTGAGGCCGGTTGGAGAGACGAACCATCCTAAGGCGCATCGTGGCCCTGCGCGCCTTGTGAACTTCCTTCGCGAGCCTTCTCGTGGCATAGCCAGCCTGCCGTGGTCTTCTCGTCTGGTCATGGACCGTGATTGGCTGGGGTACTCCCTGTGCTCTTCATTTGGGGATGGACTGGCTCTAGGCTGGGCTTCTGGCGAGGCGTGCCCAGCCGCTGCGAGGGCTCCAGCCCCCAGCCCCCTGCCCGGAGGGGGAGTGCTGATTCGTGTCCCCCGACGCTCTCTTGGGGCGGATGATAGTGTGGAAGACATACTCGAGTGTGCCTGGGAGCATCGCGCTCTTCGCCAAATGTTTCTTCGGAGGGCGGGTGACGCGGTGAGCCTGCTTGGTGAAGAGCTCGCTGATGAAGACGCACGCCTTGAGGCCGAGGGCCTGTGCCTGGCTGTAGAGAGGCGCGAGATGAAGGCGACTGTCTCCCTCGTGCGCCATCAGCGTGATCTTGACGATGAGGAGGCCCAGGCGTCGCTGGCGGTCTCTCGGGAGGTCCGTTCCCGGGCCGTCGAGGAGGCCCGGGAAGCTGACCGGCGGCGAGAGGCGTCGGAGGAGAGGGCGTGGGAACTCCTGGCCGGTGCCGCTCACTAGAGGAGCAGGTGGAGCTATGCGAGGCGGCCCTCGCGTCGATGAAGGTGGCTTCAGGCGACCCGGCGGAGCTCCAGAAGCGTGAGGAGGCGCTGACGCTGGAAGCCGCCGAACGCGCACGCGAGTATGAACGCCTGTAGACAAGGGAGCGCTTGGTGACGCAGGCGGAGGATGATGTCGCTGAGTAGGAAGCCCGCGTCCTGGAGGAGGTTGGACGTCGGGTGGCGACGGCGCGCTTGAAACTCGAGCGCGAGTTCGAGGAGAGGCTGGGGTTGATCCGGACCGAGGCTGAAGGTAGGACTGTTGTCTTGAGGGTGAAGATGGAGGAAGCGACGCGGAGGGCCGATGCTTTTCGGGCCGCACTGAAGTGGCGCAGGGGGAGTTAACTACCTCCCATGCCGAGGTGCTTCTCCTTCGCCAACGGGTGGACAAGGCTGAGGCTGTCGCGCGCCAGAATGCGGACGAGATACGCCAACGACGGATCCTGGAGCACGAGCATGGCCCCATGCTCACCACGCTCCGGGAGAGAGCCAACACATCCTTGGGTAACATCTACGAGGCGGCTGTTGGGAAGACGCACACAGTTAACTACGCCGGCAACCTTTAGTTCTTCACCGACATGGTGACGCAGCTGGAGGCGCGGTCGGTCAGAGCCGACAGGTTGGTGGAGGAGAGGAGCCGTGCTCTGCTCGGGCGCGCCTTTTCTCGCGTCTTCAGCCATCTCTGGAACATGGACCCCCACTTCGACTTCGACGCTGCCATCGCCCCAGTCCCCTAGGCCATCCGGGACGACCTGGCGCACTGGGTGGAAGACAACATGGACGCTCTCGTCAGGGCCTTCGCTTCAGATAACGATGGCGTGATCGTGGCCGCCGATGAGGGCGGTGTGGTGAACGGTCCTGACGCCGCTGATGGCAACACAGAGAGCGATGGCGAGGCCAGCGACGCCAGCAACAGTTCGGGCGGTGCTCCTGAGGATACATTGGGGAATTTATCCGACTGACCGCGCATCGTTCCTGTTTCCTTACCCTGCATGAATAGAACTCAGGTTTTGACCTGATGGTTGTAAGAGCATTTTGGGAGGGGGTGCCCCTCATGTAAAACTTATGTTCAGCGTACTAGTGGATGCTACATCACCCGTGCGCCCGCGCCAAGTGGTTGGCTAGGCGACGAGCCGGCTGGCTAGTTTACCTTTGTCCCGTGCGGGCCCTGAGATAGCTTCTGGGAGGCTGTGGTGTCTCGAGTATCTCCTGATCGAATCCATAGGATATGCAGTAAAAACCTCCTGAGAGGATACGACGGCGGCAGTCTGGGCTGCACGCCAGCTAGGCCAGACCCGGCTCGTGAGGGACTCACGAGGGGAGGCAGCTGAGGCAAAGTGGTAACCGAAACGCGAGAGATTGCTCGAACGAGACTAAGCACCCCTTCCCCAAACACACGCAAATCTCAAATTCGAGTCCAACTTAAATCCAGTGGGGGAAAGCGACAACCAAGGGAAAAGCAATGAAAGCAGAAAAAGGCCGCGTCCGGCACCTAGTCTAGTCTTGGACGTCTTTTCACCAGCGCGGAGTGAAGTGCTACCACTGGGCGTGGGAGGGAGCCCCAGGGCCTAAGGCCGGCACCCCTGAGACTCCGGGGTGTGTACAGCCCCACTCATTGTTACGTGAGAGTGTCACGGGGCGGCGAGCTTCACAGGCACTGGGCCTTCTTCACAGGTACCGGCCTTGCTTCATATCGCCAGACGAGGGCCCCGCCTTGCGCCACAATCTAGTGCCATCAACGATGACCGGAAACCAGGACACCGCCGATGGGGTAGAGCGGTCGCCAGCGGTTCCCCCGACGACCATGGGTCCTCCGCCAGGGGCAGGCCCTGAGGCACCTCCCCAGCGGAGGGCCTACCTCCTGAGAACGCCTTTCTCCGAACGTCGTGGTGGTGATGCCAGATCTCGGCCCCTCTCCTGCAGCCCCCGAAGCCCTCCTCCTGAGGGGTAGGAGACTGCAGGAGCGGGGCAGTTGCTCGCTGTGGCGACCTGCACCTCCTGCGATCCATGATTAGCGTATGCCTGCTCCTGAGGAATTAGCGGTACCCGATAATCATCGCTTCCAGCATGGCCGGTGGGGCCGTCCCGGGGCTCCTAGAAGAGCTCAGCTTCTGGCGCCTCGTCCCCCCAGCTTGGGCTGAGGAGCGAGCCATGTTCGCCCTCATGTGGGTGCCCTTGGTCCATCATGTGGGCACGTATTCTTTTGGGGCCGTCATCCCGAAGGCCGCACCATAGCGCTCCGCGTGCCATGCAGCTCTGCTAGATGCGCCCACCTGGGGGTGATAGCGCGGCGGCCCACTGGGGCCGTCGGTCGCGACGAGTCCTTCTTCGCTGGCCGGGAGTGGAGTCAGTGTTGCCGCTGGCCCGGTGCTGACAGCTTCGCTGTTGTTGGAGTAGCCTTGGAGCCCGCGGGTGCGCGTGGAGCCTCTGCACGGGCCGCCCTGGACCTGAGATGGGAGATGGGTGCAGAAGGGGTGAGCCCCCGAGGCAGCAAATCTGAAGAGCTCTGCCACCCGCTCTAGCAGCACGTCGCGGCCGCCTTCCATCAGCCTGCACCGCAGTAGCTCTCGGGCCACTGTGAGCGCGGCCCTTGAGTTCGCCTGCTACGGGCGGGTGTACGGCGTCGTGGCCGCGGCGTGGTTGGAGGCCCTTGCTGCCGACCGCGCCTACCGCGGTGTGAGAGCTGTTGGAGCCTGTCCGCGTCACCCACGGCCCACAGCGCCCTATGGACCGCGAGCTGCCTGGGGCATGGGGTCGCCCGGGGCGAGCGGCTCTGCATGGGCGGGCGAAGCCGCCCAGGGACCAGGGTTGCTCGCCTGGTCGCCGGACATGGTGATGACGATGCGACGGGACGCGAAGCGGCAGAAGGTAGATCCTGGCGCACCCCTACCTGGCGCGCCAAATGTCAGATTTTGGGTTCCGGCAGACCCTTGAGGTTCGAACACTGGGGTGCGCACGGAGATTTCGCCCTCTACCTACCTGCGCCCCGCGGACTCACTAAGATCTAAACTACGAAAGGAACAACACAAGAGACACAAGGTTTATACTAGTTCGGGCCACCATTGTCGTGTAATACCCTACTCTAGTTTGTGGTGTGGTGGATTGCCTCTTGGGCTGATGATGATGAACAATACAAGGAAGAACAGCCTCGCGAGGGCCTGTTCTTGGTTGGGGTGATGAACTGCTAGGAGGAGTTCAGTTGCCCTTCTCTCTTGCTATGGTGCTACTTGGTTCTAGCTCCTGGGTTCTAGGTCGATGCCTCTACCCTGGGGGTGGCTAGTCCTATTTATAGGCAAAGGCCCTGGGCCTCTTCCCAAATATTGAGCGGGAAGGGCGCCAACAATTGGCCTTTTTGAAGGGGAACATCTGGTACAATTATCCTGACTAAAGTTGGTCCTTGCCTGTCAAAGGCTCTGGTGGTGACGCCTACTTGGGCTCCACAATGACTTCCTTCCTGCCGTTGGGCGGGTATTGGTCTTGTTGCACCGAAATGGATGCCTTTGCTTGATGCTCTCGCCTGCGCTTGCTCCCTTTGCACCAAAGAGGAAAGAAGGACACTGCACGGGCTGGCACCCGCCTCGCGCCCTTGGTCACCATGGCTTGCGTCATGGGCACCTCGTGAGGTACCCCGCCTTGATCTCTCTGCCTCCTCGTGAGCCAGCCTGATGAGGCCGTGCCTGAGGAAGCTCCTTGTCGCCCGCCCCAGGAGTCTTGGCCCCTCGCGAGGGTCTTGAGCTCGTGTTGATGAAGATGGGCCGTGCTGGGCCCCCCTTGAGCCACGCCACAGGCCGTAGGCAGGCAAGTCCGGGGACCCCCGTTCCCAGAACGCCGATAGCTGCAAGCGAGGTGCGGCTAGGGCGAGCACACGAGCCACGGGATGCTGGGAAGGAAAACCCATTCACATGGCTAGGCTGTCCAGTGCACCCAGATTGTGGGGCCGCACGTCCGTTCGACTTCAAAACTCAAACTACCCGTGTAAAATATTGGCTCGGAGCGAAGTGTAGTAGTACCATTTAAAAAAAAAGGCCGCCGTGCGTTCGGCCGCGATCGAACCCACAAAACGAGGTATACACTCCCGCGACCACTAGTAGTACTTGGAGTACAACGCAACCTAGAATCGCCTTTTGTCGCTAGTAGTACGTACATTGTTCCTTACAAGAAACCCCTAATAATGCAAGAAACCACTAAAATGCCAAGCAAGTACTACCACTTGCATACGTGGCAGACTTAAGATAAAACTACCTTATCAACCATTGTACATGTTCTTACCAACAAAAATCCTTGAGTGACCTCCTACCTCCGACCCGTCCACCTAGTCATCCTCGGCCATGGGACGCAGCTACCGCCACCGGCAGAAGGCGAGGTCAAAACCACCGGCGGTGCGGAGCCCATGTTGCGGCAGCCCAGATGCCAGCTCCGTCCGGCGCTCGCGGCCGCTAGCTAGCCAAGATATCTCTGTCCAGCTGCTTGTCTGCAAGGTTTGCTAGCTATGTTGGCACGGCAGCGCGGCGGATTGCTCACGCGCGCCGCGCTCAGGCCAGCCATCTGGCTCAAGCGAAGGCCAGCGTGGCGGCTTGCTCGCTCGTGAGTCACGCTCGGGCCAGACTGCCAACCCGTGTGGAGGCCAGCGCGGCGTCCGGCCCGTCCGACGGAGCGGCTGCCAACTCGCTCATCACCGGCGCCACTGACAAACACGCATCAGTACTGTTTGAAGTAATGTTCAGGAAAAGTAATGATTTGAGGGGAATAACAGGACAGAAGGTCAGATGTGGGTCCCTCGTGTCAACGGTCAAACAAAATGTGTTGGTTTAAGCTGCCTCATTAGCACGGACGTGTGGGCCAACCCTGTCATTAATGGGTTTAAACGAACCTAATCGGTAGGAGTACTAGGTAGTAGTTTTTGGCGTGGATTAAGAAATTTTGGGTATGTTTTTGCTATTTTTTGTACAATAGATTCTTCCTAGGGCTGGTTGAAAGTGGTAGTTTTTTGTTAAATACTCTACATATTGTAAGTAGGAGTGAAAGTTATGCTTTGGAAGCCAATAAGCAAGGCTAGTTACATAGTGCATATGTGTACATGATTGAAAGTAAATATCAACCATGAGTGACTAATATCTTGATGGAAAACTCGAAACTATGGAATACTAGGAAAAAATGCATGGTTGGAAATACTAGCAATGTTCATGTCCGTTGCAAAGAATCATAATTAGAATAATACTTATTCACGAACTTGGTACAAAACACTCTAATTTTGATATACATATGTCACTAGAGATATATTATGTTTCAATTAGAATATATTGCTTGGGCTGTTTTGGTGAGGTCAGGGAGGGATGTGGTTGGTTTTAAGATACTAATTATGGGTTTTTCTGCAAATTGGTAGACAAGTGGGATGTTGGTGAGAAAAGGCAACAACTTACCTCACAATCGTTAGATGTAGATCTAATGGTGAGAAACGATGGATGGCAGACACACCATCATCACCAACTTAGTCTTGTGTAGGAGTACTAGCAAGATCCGTGCATTGCACGGAACATCAAGATGCATTTTTTTATAAAACACTTGTTGTGATTGACCCTTGCGGGAGTAATCCCATGTGTAAAAACTAATGATATCTCGAGAAATATGAGATAAGGTGAAGAGGAGTGGGGTGTGGTGGTGGTTGGTGGTCGGATTGAGCGGAGGCATGGGGATTGACGACGCCGGCAGCGGCCACCAGCCCAGTTTGTTCCAGAGGCTTCCTTTCTTAATTGCTCAACAATGAGGTTTGTTGGAGATAGGGATGAACGAGGGAAGGCTTTGTCTACAAATGTGGAGAGGGGTGCTGGTATCTTTTAGTTTAATTTCCACACGTCAGATATAGATCGGACGGTCTATATTGCAAGATGGCACACGTACCATCATCACCAACTCGGTTTTTTATAAGAGAAGAAATATAAGTATGGAGATACAAACGTATTATCGATACTTGCTTCCGTAAACTAGCATCTACATTCTATTCAACGCCTCGGCATGTGGGGCCTTAGCACAATGACTTCTCGACTGTGTAAAACAAAGATTTTCCCGTCGCCAACAAGGAGGGGGTGACGGCGGCATGCTTTTGGCTTGCTCTAGTCCTAGTAGTCATACTAGGTGGTCTAAGCACGTGTAGATTTATTCTTTTTCATGTCTCGTGTTTGCCGTACTGCCACGATTGTTGATGAATAGACGACAAGTTATTCACGGGGAAACCCTTGATGAGTGTGTTTGCGAGAGAGAGAGAGAGACAGTGTGCGTGTGTGATATGTTAGAGACTGAGGCAATGATAACAGATTCTTTGTGTCTATGTGTGTGGAGGATAGAGAGAGACATGTACATGGGGCTTTGTGTTGTGTAACGTGGAGACACATATACATAATTAGAGAGTGAGTGTGTGAGATACACATGCGGACATGGGGAGAAATGAGGATCCAGATAAATGTGTGTTTGTCCGTGTTTGTGTGTGTTTGTGCATGCGTTTGTGTGTGAGAGGGAGAGAGTGTATGTGGAGTAGAGAGACCACTGATGATGTAAACCTAGTATAAGGGAAGGGGGAATGGTGTGACATGTGTAGTAGCGGGATAGCACGGGTGCGGTCAGGGGAGCAAACTATTTGGAAGAGACATCGAGTGTGTGTGTGGGAGAGGGGTGTGAGAGCGAGAGAAAGAGAGAGCTAGCGACGGAGAGAGAGAGAGAGAGGAGGAGAGGGGGCGAGAGGGGTCGTTTGTGTCCGTAAATGGCGTATAGATAGGGAGACAATGTTGATGTTGTCCGAAATTGGCCTATGAACGGAGACGCAAGGGAAGCGAGTCATCGTGTGTGTGATAGGGACTTCATGAGAGATCTAGAATAGATGGTGTAGAGAACAATGTGCGAAATCGAGAACGATTATACATTAGGGAGCTATGCAAAGAGTCACGACATATATGTATGCAGGGAAGGAGCTGGGGTGGGTCCGCATGTGGGAGAGATAGAAAGAGGAGAGTGGTGCACAAGGAGACAAAGTGTGCTTATTTGCAGTGGGGGTGGTGTGTGAGGTGAGTGCGCGAGAACCACATAACTAGGGAGATAGACGTTAATATACACTCTACATAGTGCGTGTGCTTGGGTAAGAGAGATAGCGGGAGACCTAGAGAGTGAGGGAAGAGATGTGTGCATGCCCGAGAGACAAAGTGATAGAGACCTATGTTGGGGTCTGAACTATACAAGAGAGAGGGGTTTTAATGTGCTCGTGTGTTGGTGTTTGGGGGAGAGAACGACTTATCTATGTGTGTTGTGTGTGTGTGGTGGTGGGGGGGGGGAGGTTGACTTCAGATAAAGAGTGAGGTGTCTATATTTGAGGGACTTTAGCGTAATTGAGATATTGTGCACTAATGGTTGATCCATTTGTTTCACAGTTTGTACTATGAGATAACGATACTTTTGAACATGCATGATATACCTTGATGTACCAGAATTACAACCTAAGATTGGGATTTTGGAATTCGACTCCATCATTACCTTTTGTAATTCATTTAAATGGAGGTACATTTTTTAAGCCGGGATTTCATGATTTCAAATTCATATATCAAACCTAGAGATATACACATACGAGCATGTTCAAACTTTATAATCATCCACTTTATTCATACACATACACATTTTTGCTTTTGTCATCATATTTAGGATAAACACATTTGGAATTTCATTTCAATTGGACCGTATGATGGTATTTGCCTATAGTAGCTCAATGATCCATATTTGAATTGAATGGACAATCTAAGTTTCGAGTTGGAAACATTGATTTTCAAAACTTGCACATTTTTTTTGCGTGCAAAACAAACAAATTGTCGGCCATGATATCATAGTCGGCCGTATGAGAGGAGAATACTTATAATTTTCGGCGCCAAAAGCTTTCAAACTTTCCGCTCACACGAAATATCACGCGCCCGAAAGTTTAGCCCTGCGATATTCCTGTTTTACCCCTTCCACATGAACGGAAAAGGGCTGTTTTGGTAACTCCATTGTTTTCCCCTCTTTGCCCCAACATTCTACCCCAGAGCCCCTCCCCTTCCCCTCCCCGACCCCCCAACCACGGCAAGCAGCCGAATCTAGTCCTCCGCCGCAGCGGTGGACCTCACACCCCGCCGGATCTACCTTCCGCACCTTGGAACCCCCAACTGCCAACTCACCACTTCACCGGAGCCGCTTCAACAACTGGCTTGTCCACCACTCTAGATATCCTTGACCGCCATCATGGTCCACCGCACCGGATCTGCTTAACCGGCGCCCTCCACCACAGCATAGGCCCTTCACTGACTCCCTCGTCTGCCCCTTCGCTGGCCCTTCATAAAATCCCTCGTCCGTCGCAACAGATCCACCTCACCGAAAGGACTATACAACACGCCCGCCGAAGCCTTCGTCCACTGCACCGGACCCGCTCCACGGACGCCATATTCAACTCCATCGGCCCTGCTTACCGACGCCGCAGCCTCATCAGATTATTTCGATTTGTACTCCTTCGGTTTTTTCTCTTTATCGTGCAACTGTTCACTTACCACAGATGAGCTTTCTTGTATGTCGATAGGCGCTGCAACCGTAGCACCGGAGCCGCTTCAGCGACGGCGACAGCCGTCCCAAACTCAACCGCAACACGAGCACCATCGACGATCCTTAGCTATCAAAGTATGACAATGATACCCATACGTCGCCGAGAATCAGGTACTATTATCCAACGACCGGCGCCTACGTTCACTTTCCTAGCATAAGCACCGCACCTTTGAATTTCTTCAGGGCATCATTCAGTTTTTCATGAGACGCGTTATTCTGCTTGCACCTGTAGGGCCATACTTGTGGCAGTGAACATGTTACATGTGTTAAATTACATACCAGTGCACATATAGTTAATATGCTTTAGTTATGTTCTGATGCCACCTGTTTGTTCCATCAGACTGCTTAATGTTCTCTATGCTTAATTACACATCAGCAAACTAGCATGTGGTTCCGGTGCTTTTTGTTCGTTTTACCCTACATTTTCTGATGCTAGCTATTACATCACTTCTCCGAGCCTCTGTTCATTACTTGTTTTGTGTTCTTGATCTTCCCAAGTTGCATGACTAATTTGATGCTTCTATTAATTATGGAGCTGCCAACCCCATCAAGCAAAAAATTTGTTCTTTTGGGGCTGGCACCTCGAACAAGCATAAAAATAGAGGGAAGCAGATATATTGTCATGTATGCACACACCCTTCTTTCATTAGTTTAGATGAACCATTGATGATCAATTCGGACCAGTGCATGCGATTAAAATTAATTTTACCTAAATAGATGGTGCAGAATAAACTATAACAACTAGATTTGCAACCACGGGATGCTGATGATATCTTCAAAGAACATTGCAACAGCAGCTAGGCTTCACAGCAACATATGGTAAGCCAGTGCGTTTTAGTACATGTTAAATGTAATGCGAGTGGGCTGCTTTCTTGGCTTGTGCCCTCAACGTGTAATCCTAACGAATTACAAATAGTCCAGTTGTCTGCTTTGCTGTATTGCTTGATTCGAATGCTTGTTTGTTGTTACGTTATACCTGAGTTGGAAAATATGGCAGCAGTGCCTGCTGTACTATCGTAAAGAAATGCATGCCTATTTCATTTGAGTCCTTAACTTTTCCTCTCAACTTCATCACAAGACTGTCTTCGTAGTTTATATGAGGCCACACTATTAAGGGCTTTATCAGATTATTTCAACTGCTTAGATGCCTTGGCAACTTAAATATAGCGGTTGTACACTCCCTTTCAACTTTCATCTTACCATTTTAATTTCTTTTCGGCTGATGCTGCTTCGAACCATTTAAATATAGTTTGCCATGCTTGGCAATAATTCGTCCGTCGTTTACCATGTAAGCTTACTGCCTGGATCATACGATAACTATCTCTTACTTATGTCCAGCGGAAACCTTTTAGGATGCCGTTCACACTAGGACACAATGTACAACCCCAGAATCTATTTGTGGAAGCAGTGCGCCTTCCATGTTACCAGATGGTAGCAGTTCAGAGGCAACACCGCTGGAGAGCAGTCTGAGCACATATGTTATAGTGCTTGAGGCTCTACTAGAGGCAGAAAGAGATGGTGTGGCTGCCATGAATGAGGTAATCTTTATTTTGAGGATGGAAATTACGGAATTAGCGGCATGCATTATGCAAGCAACCCAAGAATTGGAGGAAGTAAGAATGCTGCATTTGAAGACGGAGGAGGTCCTGCTGTTTCTGCTATCTGAAGCCCAAGGTAATCCCGGTTCTTCTTTAGATACCAGTTTAAATTGTCATTAGATTATTGTACTTGCATGTTGTGTCATGTCTCTGAATGGATTATGTTGCAAGACCCCTATGTTGTCCGGAATTCCATGTTGTCCATGTGTTGTAATGATCCGAATTTTTTAGGCGAGGTAATCCTCAGTACTTCTATGATTGACATAAGGTGAACTGTTTTTCGTGTGAGCATATTGTATTGGATGAAATAACTGTTTGAATCAGAGTGTATCCAACCTACTGAATTTGAAGATCACGACATTTCTAAATCATAATCATATATAAAGGTGGAATAAATCTGTGTTGTGGTTTTGAAGAAATAAATAACAAAACGTATAATTATCTGTGGATATTCGTAATCGAATACAATTTGGATTTGAATTTAGTTTGCCAGGTCCCAGGGCAAACGTGAATGCTAATTCTTCCAAGTTTTGAATGAAGTGGCTAAACACCCACTATAATTTGTGGGCTGCCCGAAGCAAGTGTTTGCGAGATGGAAATTACTATCTACCCCTGACACTTGACATCCTTATCGACCGGATTTACACTGCTGTCGATAGGGGTAGACTAGTAACTTCAATCAGACGTGACACGATGGCCTCTAAGCCCATTCAGACACGGTGGGCGCCAAACATGGGCGGCAAAACACATTTGATTCAAGCTCATCCGAAAGACATGTGTCTCTTCCTCCATTTCCCCATTCATACACGGTGGGCAGCAAAACAAAATCTCCTCGTCCGAAATCGATGTAGGCTAATATTTTAAATAGAGGCAGATGTGTAACTTCCATCAGATGTGACACAACCGCCCTACCTGTCAGCCCCATTCATACACCATGGGCGGCAAAACACCCTCTCCTCGCCCGAAATAGTTACCGGCAAATATTTGGGAGATGCGAGATTACCGTCCTATCCCCAACCAACGAGATGTCCGAAATTTTAAACGGGGGATAAGTTCGTAACTTTCCCCCATTTCAGAGAAGCGCGTCCCAAAGTTTGAGATCCCCCCTCCCCTCCATTTCCCCATTCATACACCGTCGGCAGCACGACAACCTCCGCACTGCGGGCAGCCTCCTCCGTCCGCCACCCCATCCTCCACCTTGCCGGAGCCGCTACCCCTACGACATCGTCCACTGCAAGAGATGGACGTCTCTCATCCATGGCGCTGGACCAGGATCCTTTCATCGCCTCCTCTCGCTTCATCGGCGCCGTCGTCCACCTTGCCGTTGCCGCTCCTACGACCGCTTCGTCCACGACAACAGGATATATCCCCCGACCCGGCCGTCTGCCATCTAAAGTCTTCTTCCCCGCCACCGACAGCCATCGCACCCGTAGCACCCTCAACGTATCAGCACAGGCCTACACGGCGTCGCAAGAGAGGTGGTACTCTTCCATATGTGCTTAAGTTATTGATCTCACCCGGAAAATAGATCGTAATTTGTTTACTGTACTTTTCTTGTCCGTACCAAATCGTAGTGGCTAGTTGAAAGCAAATATTGGTTGCGGAGTAGCTTTATCCGGTTTGCACCTTCAGATCTGCCATGGCACGGGCACTATATTCGTAAAGCTTATGGTTTCCCCCCTTTATATTCACTACCATCATCGTAGGTGCTTCGTGTCGTGCTAGCACTTCTCGTCAAGACCTCAACCCAAAGCTTACATCTTGAAATACGAATCTGATATGATGCTCATATCACTAAAATAGAGAACATTTAATTGGTCACCTAATGTTCCTATATTCGTTTTGAAAAGCATGTGCACCACCCACTGGTCTAGCTAGTTCCACTTTCCTGATTTTTCTCTTGATGCTTAAGGTTTTCCCCTTTTATCTACTCTACTATGATCTCCGTAGGTGCTTTCTGTCGTACTAGCATTACTCCACCCTTCAAGATAAACAACACAACACTTAGAATTTGAAAGCTTAGTTTTTCAAATATGATTGTGATATGATACTGATATTAGTTAACCGACACATTTAATTGGTTAGATAAAGGTCCCACTTGAGTTTCCAAATGCATGTCGCGACATATAGAGAGACAACATAATTGTATTTCTTTGTCACTTGTTGACTGTACTTTCTTGTCCATACCAAATCTTAGTTGTTATTTCAAAGCAAATATCGGTTGCTAACTACCCTTTGCGCGGTTTGCAGCTTCAGATCTGCCATCCCATTGCCACGGTCAACACTGTACTCATCATGCTTATGTTTTCCCCATTTTATGATGACCACAATCAGCCTACGTGATTCGTGTCGTAATAGCACTGCTCCACCCATCGATGCAAACAAGCTTAGTTGTACAAATTCATATATGATATTATTGCTGATATTAGTAAAACTGAGAGATGTTTAATTGGTTAGCTAAATGTTCCTACTTTAGTTTCGAAATGCATGTGAGCCACATATGGAGAGACCGGAAAGAATAGTATTTCTCTGTGCACTCTGGTTCATCATGGGTGGCCAACCGGAATTTTATTGAAACACTTGTAATATCTTCAATCTGCTTGCTCTTCTGCTCTTCTTTAAGATGATACTCTTCTCTTGCGGTCGATTGGTCAGGTCGAGTTGTTATCCCTAGTATATTTTGAATCTGTCAGGTCAGGTCGATTGGTCTATATGTTGAAGCTATCATCTGTGAAGTTTCATCACTTCTGGAGCTCTCATATTTTGAGTAGTAGGCCAAATTATATTAATGCACACAACAAATTACAGCATGCATGGCATCTTTTAAAAGAATTGCGGAGATAGCACAAAGGGGTTTACAGGGAGGCAGTATTGGATTAGAATCACTTCTGCATTACAAAGAAAATCTTACCTATTTTTATGTTTTCATGCATGTTAGATATTGAACATTATCAAAATGAATATGAGAATGGGCTCATGAGAGGAATATTGCGGAACGATCCACTGGCTAACAAACGTGGCATGGTGGAGGATGGCCTATCTTATTCACCCATCAAGGTGCTTGCTCTAACTTTGCAAAGTTGTATTGGTCACACATATTTTGCATCTGACCTCTTGCATTTCTTCTACTTTGTTACACCATCTGCTTAGTTTAAGCATCATATATGAGTATATGCCATAACTATCTATTTTCTGTACCTATTCCATGTGTCATCACACTATGTTTTTCCAGTCAAATGTTGTTCTTTCGTGATAGATGTCCAAAAGGAAGAGGGTGAGTGCAAATCCTCAAGGAGTAAAAACTAGGTATTTGGAAAAGGTAGTGGCACCTGTCAAATCAGATAGATCAGCAGCCACAGAAAACACAGGCCCAACTGTACCACACTTTACCCCTACTCCAGTGGCCAAACCCCTATTTGAACTGCTGGGATCCCAGCGTCAGGTACTGTCTATCATATCAATTCAGAAATTGAACTCCTAAATTTCTGCTTGTGCCTTACCTTCTCTCCTGTATGAAAACTAATTTCAGATGAATCTCCTTGCTCAAAGGATCATACGATCTCAAAACAATAATGGGCTCTGCATTGCTCTTGTCAGTACCTCTCTCCCTTTTGCCTTGTAATGTTGTACTTAATTAATTGCTATTTGATTACGTATCATCAGTCTGCACCTCAGCTTCATTATCCTCTGTTTCTTCCAATATTATTTAATCTATATTTACTCTTTGCAAAATGTAGAATAATGGCAATGCTTATAAAGAATTTTCTTTGGGGAATTTATTGAATTATCCTTCCATCAACATGGAGAAGGGCTTTGTCCAGCCCGTGTTAACATGTAATGTAAGTTCATCCTTCTCAAGCCTTCAAACTTTGTTCTAGTATAGATTTGGATAGGCATCATTGCCTCCACTGCTGTTTGCTTTGTTGTTTACATCTGATTGGATGTTTACAACAACTACCAGTTTCAAATTGTAGTTGTAAAAACATGTTCCTTATGCAGAACAGATTCATTTATTTGCTTATATAATTGTGATACCTGTTACGTGTCTCCTTGTTTCTATTTCAGAGTCGTATCTCTTACGCCAGGCAGAACTTTAGGGAAGATAGTGAGCCAAACCATCTTGAGGACAGCGAGATGACCCCAAGGTCCTGTCTTGATGAAGACAGTTAGTTGAAGCTACTCACCAGCAGGTGTGAGACAACCTCTGTGCAGTCGCTGCCTCAATCAGTTCGACTTCTTCAGTCTCAACTTAAAGCAAAAAGGCTTGCTTCAGCTCAGCTCCGACTTGAAGTCAAAGATGCAATGAAGATGTCAGAGGACTGCCGTGCGCACCATCATGCCTTAAATCTAGTGTTGATGCATCTATCGTTGACACAACTGAGGTCTACTTAGCTTCTTCAGCTGTCTGGGGGGGCCAACCTGGCCAGGCCTAGTGCCTTCTGAAGTGCTCTCAATTCTGTATATTCTTTTGTTGGCGCGTTTATTTGCACTGGTGGCGAACTTTGATGCCCAGTGGATGTAATATGTGTGATAGCCGTGATAGCCTAGCGTAAGTTGCTTGCTTATTTATTTCCTTGTTGTCTTGTTTATTTGTTTGCTTGTAGTCATTGCAGTTCTTTTTCCGCGGTTTGCTAGTGGCTGCAATAACCTATTTTTTAAAAATAGGTCACAATAACCATGGGCTAATATTTACAGTAGTGACACTGGGCCTCCTACGGGCCATAGAAATAGTGGGCCTTCTACGGGCCGTAGAAACAGTGGGCCTTCTATGGGCCGTAGAAACAGTGGGTCTTCTACGGGCCGTAGAAACAATGGGCCTTCTACGGGCTGTAGAAACAATGGGCCTTCTATGGGCCGTATCATCAATGGGCCTTATACGGGCAGTATGATCGATTGGCCAAACATGGGCCAATAACAGGCCGCATTATGGCCGTAAACGGGCTAGAGATGGAATCATCCGTTCATGGGCCGACCATAATGGGCCATCGTTAATAGGCCATATTTTATGATGCTATGGAAATGGCCCAACATGTTAACGGACCACAAACGGGCTGACTGTAACCACGGGCTGAATTTGGCCCATAAGCAGAAAATGACAGTAATGGGCCGTAAGTAAACGAATGCTGGAAATGAGCCCAAGAATAAATGGGCCCTGAGAAGGCCGAAAGATAACATGGGCTGGAAACGGCCCAACGGAATAACGGGCCCTTAATGGGTATAAAGTGATACACTGTTCATTATGGGCCAGTTTCACCATGGGCCATTAATGGGTGTAAAGTGATACACTGTTCATTATGGGCCAGTTTCACCACGGGCCGTTAATACGCCAAGAGTTACATAAGGCCTCATATGGGCCGAAAGACATCATGGGCCATACATGGGCCAGAAGTGAAAACGGGTTGGAATCATATTGGGTGGCCCAGATGACGCTACTGGGCCTAATTCGGATAGGGCGTAACGGGCCTTGGGTTAGCAGGCTGTAAATGGGCTATATGCGAACAGGCCGTTAACAGGCTTTACATGGGCCGGCCCGCCACCTTTTAACCAAGTCAAATGGGCCGGCCTTTGCACAGGAATGGGCCTCTGTTGGGCCGTCACATGTGTCGACATATCATAGGCGCCTTCTGTCCAATGAGTGGATGACATCTGTCCCAACAGTGAGCCGACACGTGTTTCCTCCAGCCAATGATGATTTTACACGTGGAAAATCCCCATTGGTTGGGGCTGTTAACGGGTTATTGGATCCAAAACCCGACCCAATAGCTTAACGACGTTCCGTTATAGTGGATGCCACGTGTCGGTCACCCTTGACGAAAGCACTTCTATGACGCGCGATTTATCGTCAAGGAAGTGGACACTTCCGTGATGATAATTTCGGTAATGTCATGGAACACTTCTAGGACAACACAGGTATGACTATCTTGATTATGTCATAAATTTGTCATGGATGTACATGCATGACAAAAAACGCGACCTACTGTGACAAACACGTATCATCACGGAAGTGTATTTTTTGTAGTGGTAGTGGCATATGTAAACCATGGGATTGAGATTGTGACCTAGCTTTGCGACATGTAGTGCACCGGTTGGTGAAGCATGAGACATCGTGGAACATCTTGTGCCAAAAGTAGTTGTTGGAGAGCGTGGCAAAAGTCTTGTCGCATCCAAAGTGTCCCATGAGTCCGCCTCCATGAGCCTTTTGTAAAAGTAACAAACGAAGAGAAGACTCGGGAATGAATAGTTTGTTAGATCTCATTAGATAACCATCTTTGATATAATATCGTTCCCAAGATCTATGTGTCCCCCACTTAGCAAAAGGAGTAGCAAAAGTCACATCGTGCTCATATAAATCTTTGATATGTTCAAATCCAACAACATTCAATTCAAGTTGAGTAATTAACATGCATTTGCGGGAAAGAGCATCCGCCACAACATTCTCTTTGCCCTTAATGTACTTGATCACATAGGGGAAAGATTCAATAAATTCACTCCATTTAGCATGCCGTTTATTCAACTTGGTTTGGCCTTTAAGGTATTTAAGTGTTTCATGATCGATATGTATGACAAACTCGTGTGGGCGAAGATAATGCTCCCAAACATGCAACTCACGCACTATGGTATACAATTCTTTGTCATTGATGGGATAGTTAAGTTGAGCACCGGAAAGGTTTTCACTAAAATATGCAATGTCTCGCTTTTCTTGCATCAAATCTCCACCAATTCCATTACCACTAGCATCACAATGAACCTCAAAAGTTTTGTCAAAGTTAGGAAAAGCAAGAATCAGAGCATGAGTAAGCAAGGGTTTGAGCTCATCAAATGCGGTAGACTGGAAAGGTCCCCAAACAAAGGGTGCATTCTTCTTACACAAGGCATGCAACGGTGCGACAATAGTGCTAAAGTGTTTCACAAAGCGATGAAAGAAACCCGCAAGGCCAAGAAAACTACGCACTTGTTGCAAAATTCTGGGTTGTGGCCAAGTTTTAATTGCTTCAATTTTTGACTCATCAACGTGAACATCCTTTAAAGAGACAACGAAATCCAAGAAAACAAGCTTGTCAACACCAAAAGTGCATTTTTTCATGTTAGCATAAAGACGTTCCTTGCGAAGAGTTTGCACAACGGCCCTAACATGCTTTACCTGATCTTTAATGGACTTGCTAAAAACAGTAGACCACAACAAATACTCCAATGAATGGACGAAGCATGAAATGCATAAGATGCATGAAAGTACCGGGAGCTTTCGACAAACCCATAGGCATAATTAACAACTCATACAAGCCAAATTTAGTTTTAAAAGCGGTTTTCCATTCATCACCTTCTTGAATGCGTATTTGGTAATAGCCACTTTTGAGATCAATTTTTGAGAAAATGGTGGCACCTCTAAGCTCATCTAGCATATCGTCAAGGCGAGGAATGGGGTGCCTATAACGAACGGTGATAGCATTGATGGGTCTACAATCGGAGCACATGCGAAAACTACCGTCTTGCTTAGGCACAAGGATAACCTGAACGGCACAAGGACTTAAGCTTTCAGGTACATGACCATTGTCGATGAGTTGTTGTACTTGTCGTTGGATCTCCTTTGTTTCTTTGGGGCTGATGCGGTATGGAGCCTTGTTAGGAAGGGGTGCTCCGGGGATGAGGTCGATCCGATGTTCAATGCCACGTAGAGGAGGGAGACCGAGAGGTAGCTCATTAGGAAAGACATCCTCGAATTCCTACAACAAGTTAGAAAACACTAGAGAAAGCTGATTAGTAGTGTTAGTTTTTGCCACCGCATCTTTTCATTGGAGGACATAGTGGATGACACTCGATGGGTTCTCACACACTTCTCTCATCTCTCTTTTTGTGGCTAGGAGGACTAAGTTTTTCTCTCTTGGCGAAGAGTCGCTCAATTTGGGCTTGTGGCACTCACTTTCTTTGTGGTGGTTCACTCTCTCACTAGTATCTCCACGATGGGTGGAAGCTTGCTTGTCGGCAATCACATGGCTCGGTGACATTGGTCATAGGACGTACTCCTTGCCCTTCATCTTGAAGCTATAGTGGTTTGTTCTTCCGTTGTGGATGATGCCGCGGTCGAATTGCCAAGGTCTTCCCAAGAGAAGATGGCACATGGACATAGGAACCACGTCGCACTCCAAGGTGTCGTCATAGGCGCCGATCTTGAAAGAAACTTGCACCGTATGCTCCACTTGAATAGTGCCGGAGTCTCTTAACCATTGCACCTTGTAGGGACAAGAATGCTTCTTCTTGACCAATTGCAGCTTGGAACATAGCTCTTCACTTGCCAAGTTGTGGCAACTTCCTCCGTCGATGATGACTTTCACGGAACGCCCGTTGATGTAGGGCTTGGTGTGGAATATGTGGCACCATTGGTCTTCTTCTTCATGGTGTTGGAGCGTCAAGACCTTGGAGACCACGAGAGAGGGACTTGAATCGTTGTCGCAAAACACTTGACCATCTTCATCTTCGTTCACGTGCCGGTGCATGGCTACGTGCTCAGGGGTTTCCATTTCTTCTTCCCTCATTGAGTCGTATGTGCCATCATCGTTGAAGATCATTGTTCGCTTGTTGGTGCATTTGAAGGACTTGTTTCCTCGGCCACCACATGTGAAGCACTTGATAGAACTTGTCTTGATGGGGTCATTCGATGGCGTCGAAGATGAGGGAGTCTTGGATTTCACTACAAGAATCTGCTACTTTGCCATCTTCCATGGCGGACGGCAAAGGCATGGATGGCGGACGGCAAAGACCTTTGCCGTTAGCCGCGGACGGTAAAAGGTGACGGCAAAGTAGGGGACGGCTAAGAGCTGCGTTGTCGTCTGCTTCGGGCAGCTGACGGCAAAGGGTCCTTTGCCATCAGCAGCGGACAGCAAAGAAGATGGACGGCAATAAATGTGTTGTTACTCCGTTAGGTGGTTAACAGCAGGCCTTTGCCGTCTGCTGCAGACGGCAAAGCCTTTGCCGTCAGCCACTGTAGGCAAACTGACCAAATTGGTCAGCCTCCCAGGAGGCACAGTTGCCTGCTACGTGGCCTCTTTGCCGTTCGCTGCTGATGGCAAAGAGCCCTTTGCCGTCGGTGGCAGATGACAAAGAGCCTGCATATTGTCTCTTTTTTTCTGTTGTTTTTAATCCAACAATTTTCACAGCAAATATATATGACATATATATATATATATATATATATATATATATATATATATATTTAACAGCAAACATATCACATATCCAGCACATAATTCCATATACATATTACATAGCAAAGTTTCATCAACATAGCAAGTTCCATCAAGTTCCATCCATACACATTGTTCCATATACATATTACATAGCAAAGTTTCATCAACATAGCAAGTTCTATCATAGCAAGCTAGATACAATGGAAAGATTTAGCAAAGAAAAAGCAAGCACTCCATCATAGCAAGCTAGCTTCCATGAAGTGAGTGAAATCTGCAAAATGGTAAATAAGAAAGTTAGAAATAGGTGAATAGAACAAGAAGAAGACTAGAACAAGAAGTATATGTCATTTATGAGCTAACTTAGGTGAAATAGATCATATATGAGCTAACTAAGTTGAAATGGGTTGTTCTTGAGCTAACTTTGGTGAAATGGATCATTTATGAGCTAACTTAGTTGAAATGGATCATTTATGAGCTAACTAAGGTGAAGGGCATCGTTTTTGCGCTAAGTAAGGTGAAATGGATCGTTTTTGAGCTAACTTAGGTGAAATGGATCATTTATGAGCTTTTATGAGCTAACTTAGTTGAAATGGGTCGTTTATGACCTAACTTAGGTGAAATGGATCATTTAAGAGCTAGTTTAGGTGAAATGGATTGTTTTTAGCTAACTTAGGTGAAATTGATCGTTCAGGAGCAAATCTAGGTGAAATGGGTCATTTTGGAGCTAACCTAGGTGAAATGGGTCATTTTGGAGCTAACCTAGGTGAAATGGGTCATTTTAAAGCTAACGTAGGTAAAATGGATCATTTACGAGTTAATCTACTAAAATGGGTCATTTTAGAGCTAACTTGGATAAATTGGATCACTTGTAAGCTAACTAAGGTAAAATGAGTCATATTAGAGCTAACTTAGGTAAAATGGATCGTCTATGAGCTAACTAAGTTAATTATGCAATTTTCGACATAAGTAAGCTTATTAAGTCATTTTGAAGGAAAGGAAGCTAACTCTAGGTCATTATGGTAAGCATATTGGAGGAAATAAAGCTAAGTCTAAGTCTAGAGAAACTTACCGTGATCAGGGAGATGTAGGAGCGGGCTGGCTCGTGCCGGTAGCTGGAGAAGGATCGTGCGATGCGTTTCTGGAGTTAAGCTGCACCAAAGATCATTTCCAATGTCTCGTTAGCATTATGACACTCAAATGTTAAGACTAGCAAGTAATGTCCATTCAAATTAAACTCACCGTGCTCCCAGGAGCAACCACTGGCATCGGCAAAGCAGTCTGACCGGACTTCTCGCACACAGACTGCACATTTGGTTTTCACAATAGAGTCATACTAGTTAGTAATGAGACTCAAATGTTAAGACTAGCAAGTAATCTGCAGAAGAAACTTACCACAAGGAGCTCATACATGGCCCTTGCCTGCATGTCATTCCGTGCCCTCTCCTCCTCCAACATCTTTGTCGTCCTCTCCTCCAACTCCCGCTGCCTCTCCGCCGCCTCCGCCAGAAGTTTCTCCATTCTATCTCTCTCACTCTGTATAGCAGCCTGCAACACCACTCACATGACCATTTGTAATCATTGATGGAAGCGCACACAATGTAATGGAGAAAGATAGCTGAGTACGTATAACTACCCTTGATGGCGAGTTGGACTGGCCGTTCACGAGGCCTTATCTCAGGAGCGGAGCTCGACTGGCATGCCTTGATCTCCGGGAGAGTGCTAGGACAACGGATAAGTCCATCTCCCATGGCTATGGAGCCATGGGACCTCCCGCCACCAGATATCATCAGCAACTCTGTATCAATGGGACCCTGGCTCGGGTTAAAGTCCTCCCCTTTCCTCGCCTTCCCCTGATCTCTATATTGCACGAGCTTTTCGTGGGCGGAGATGTTGGTGAAGTTCTTTGGATCATCGAGGTCAGGCGCAGAGAATGCCTTGACTTTCTTATAAGAGCCAGTGTGGGCCATGGCATACAGGTCGTACACCTCTGGCACCTTATCCGCCTTATTGTAGCCTGCCTGAAAGAGAGAAACAAAGTAAATTAGTAATTAAAGGGCTAAACCTAGCATGATGAATGAATTGCATGAATCATGAAGCAAACCACATACCCAGTTCCGCCCGTACTAAAATAAGTTGGAGATGCCTTGGTGGTGTGGCACACCTTCCATTTGGGCACGTTTGTCCTTGGCCTCGTTGTGGGTGGCCAGCCATTCTTTTGAGCACCACCCATCGACCAACACCTCCCAACAATCCATCCGATCCGCACACCATCTCTGAGGGGCCTAAGTTAGCAAATAGAAACTTCAGCGCTACGGCTATGAATTGCTAAATAAAGGAATTAAGTACAAGGCCTTAAGAATTACCTTCATGTACTGCTCCTTACTCAAGAACTTATCGCGGCACTCCTGCTTGGACTTCTTGATACCACGGTCGGCACAGTAGTCTCGAACAGACTACACCCGAGCCTCATGCCGTAAGTTCTGAAGTAGGCGCTTGCACTCCTTGTGGATAACATCTGCCGCCTCCTCCTCGTATCCCTCCTCACACCTGTAGAATGTCTGCAATCAAATGAGACAATATTGATTAGTACAATTAATAGCTAGCTAGTTGAAGATTTTTAATTGTGTAAAGGAGAAATTACCCAGAACTTTCTGATCACCATGTCTGCCCTCGTCTTGCACAAGAGACCATCGATAATCTCATCCGGCGGGGCCGGGGCAGCCAAGTAGTGCTCCCAACTCAATCCAACCTCTGGAAGCCGACCCTCACCAGGCAACGTGACAAACCCCGGAAAGTTTTGCCGAATCAGAACTCCAAGGACGGAGTTGGGCCGGCGGACACTTTCATGGTGGTCCCAACCCCTGCAGCATGACAAGGCCAACGCATTAGTTATTTGAAAAAACGTGAATGCAGAAGGTACAAAAAGATTAAATGCACTTACCTCTCCCCATCAGGGAAAATCAACCACCTCTGCTCGCGGGTCGCCGGCACGGACGGGAGCCGTGTAGCACCACGCTGGTAGACGTTTCCCCCCTCCTCCCCCCTCCTCAAAACCAGTCGGCTCCCCGCCATCATGAGCATGGCCACTCGGCTCCCCGCCATCATCAGCATGGCCACTCGGCTCCTCAGGCTGACCCGACCAAGTACCCCATCCAGACGTGTGCTCCTCCGGGGTCTCGTGGGCCCAACTCTCGTGGGTCGAAGGCCCGTCGACCCGAGGCTTGTGGGCCGAAGACCCGTGGACCGGAGGCTCGTGGACCGGAGTCCGTGTAGCCTCCTCCTCAGACGAGTCCACCCTAGCAGTCACGTGCTCGGGTGAAACAGCTGGGGGCGGCGGCGAGGAAAGCGCCGTAAGAGCCACCCTACCTCCTCTCCCGCGACCACGTGCTCCACCTCCGCCCTTCTTCTTACCTCGTCCCCTGCTAGGCACCGCGGTCGACGAAGAAGAGCCCAGTGGTGTCGCCATACTGTCCAGCAACGCACGGCGGAGTGGTGCGTGTGGAATGGAAGACCTCACACTACGCGCCGACGAAGAAGGGGCCTCGGCGCGCTCCCGACCAGCGCCCACCATCTGTCAACACCTGCCATGACAAAGAATAAATGAAATTAGTACAACATGAAAAAAAGTACTGACATGAATAATAATATGTATATCACTGAAGTGTATCATCATCAAGTACAACATAAACAACTGCACATTTAAAACTACCCGATCAACACAATTATATATGATGTTTTTCATAACAAAATCGAAAAATATATGACCTAACTAATAATTCACAAATATATGACCCCGTCGACCTCTGGAAGGCCAAAGAACACCTTTTCGGGAGGTGTCGGGGGTTGGGGTGTCGTGTCGGTGTCGGGGTGCCGTGTCGGGGTCGGGGTCGGGGTCTTGGGGTCGG
>NC_041381.1:79599616-79600195 GCF_002162155.2 Triticum dicoccoides
CAACATAAAAAAAGACCGACATGAATAATAATATGTGTATCACTTAAGTGTATCATCATCAAGTACAACATAAAAAATGTAATACCTGACACTACTAATAATCTCGATCAGTATCATCAATAAATGCATAATCATCATCATCACTATAATCAATGACGGGCTCATAGGGTTCATTGGCATCAACATGTGCAAGGCCACCTTGACGTAATCGGTCAAGCATTGACAGGTCATCCGCAGCAGTAACCTCTTCTTGTTCCGGCTCTTCTTGTTCCTCCTCTGGGGTGATGTCGGATTCATTGTCGCTGTCTACTTCAATGTTTTGGGGTGAAGTATAGCGGTTCTTGAAACGCTTTTTGGAAAGACGTGTCTCTTGGAAGAATTCTCCTTCATATGTGTCTGGGTTAATGTGAGGTTCATAATCCTCTTCCTTTGGGGGAGAAAGTCTAGCACGTGGCGGCACTTCATAAACGACATCTCGGGGTCGGGGTGTCGGGTCGGGGTGCCGGGTCGGGGTCGGGGTGCCGTGTCGGTGTCGGGGTCGGGGTGTCGGGTCCGGCTCGGGATCGGGGTGCCGGGTCG
>NC_041381.1:79601236-79644782 GCF_002162155.2 Triticum dicoccoides
GGGGGGCCTGGGCGCGGCGGCGCTGATACGGGACGGGGGGCCGGTGGGGCGGCGGGGCGGTGGTGCGACCGCGCGGCGGCGAGTGGTGGGGGCGGCGGCGCGCGTGTGTGGGAGGGAAACAGAGAGAGAGAGGAGGGGTGGGGCGCGCTGGCCGTTAGATATGTTTAATCTTTGTCGTCCGCCACCTTTGCCGTCCGCTAGCGGACGGCAAAGAGGGGGGCCGTTAAGAATTTTTTAACCAGCTCCTCAGTGGGCCCCCCCTCCCTCTTTGCCGTCCGCTAGCGGATGGCAAAGATTCTTTGTCGTCTGGTAGCAGACGGCAAAGAACAGGCTGATGGCAAAGGCTCTCTTTGCCATCAGCCAGTTCTTTGCCGTCTGCTTTCTGGTAGCTGATGGCAAAGTGCTTCTTTGCCATCTGCTAGCTGACGGCAAAGAGCTGGCAGATGGCAAAGTAGCTGATTCCAGTAGTGTTTGTAGGTGCTTGCCGTAGGACGAGTCGAGGAAGGCGGCACTTGCTTGGAACTTGACTTGTCGCCGGTACTTGGTGATGCTCGAGTTGATGAAGGAGGTGCTGATGTCATGGGAGCTTGAGTGTAGGAGCCGTAGGTCTTGGATGCGTATTTGGCATATTTGAAGTCATCTTGCACTTGTCGCTCAGCCTTGGTCGCTTGATGAACTAGCTCAAGAGGTTGGAGTAGGGCTGGAAGTCGGCAATTCGCTTGATTGGGTGGTTGAGGCCGTTCAAGAAGCATGCCATTGTCTGCTCATCATCTTCTTTTACATTGGCTCTTATCATGGCAACTTCCATTTCTTGGTAGTATTCTTCGACCGTCTTCATGCCTTTCTTGAAGAGTTGCAACTTCTTGAAGAGATCACGGGTGTAGTGTGTAGGCACGAAGCGAGCTCTCATGACATCCTTCATTTCCGTCCCAGTTGTGATTGGTGGTTTGCCTCTTGTTTGTCGCCGCTCGATCACTTGTTCCCACCAAATGAGGACGTAGTCTTGAAACTCACGGGAGGCCATGGCGATCTCCTTTTGCTCGTAGTAGTTGCGAAAATGGAATATCTTGTCCACCTTCAAGGCCCATGAGAGATATTCTTCGGGATCATTGCTTCTGGAGAACTTGGGCATGGTGAACTTGAGCTTGTCGTAGCGGAGTTCTTCATCATAGTAGCGGTATTGATGTCGCTCTTGCCGTGGAGGAAGGTCATCAAATGCTTGTTCCTCAAGATGTCACTCTTGGCATGGAGGAGGGTCTTGAAGCACTTGTTCCACTTGGTGTCATTCTTGTCGTGGAGGAGGACGAGGAATATGTGCTTGGTTTCGTCTTTCTTGTTGTTCTTAACAAAGTGCTTCCTCTTGTTCACAAACTTGGCGGTTGAGCTCTTCAACGGCTGTAGTGGTCTCGCGGAGTTCTCGTTGCTCTTCGAGTGCTTGTGCTTGACGGATGGTGTCATCATCTTGAGGTTCTCAATGTTGCAGTTGTGGAGGTATTTGCTCTTGCTCCATTGCTTCTTGCGCTTGTTGTCGCGCCCTTTCACGTGCTCGATCTCGGTCTTGTAAGCCATTGCCTTGGAATGGACTTTCTTGAGCTTGGCAATCTTGAGGATCATCACGTCGAGGACAGCGAGCTCGTGGATGACTTGCATTATAAGAGGAGTAGTCCAAAAATTGCCGAGTTGAGCAGCGGCTTGAGTGGAGCCGTCTTGTTGAAGAGGTTGAGGAAGACGGGGGTCGCATGATCATGTTGCGGAATTCTTCCATTTGTGTGGTGAACTTGGCGTCGATGTAGTCATAGTTCCTTGTTTCCGGTTGACGAAGGTCAGTGGCGAGTTGCTCAAGGCGTTCACCCAAGGCTTCACTTTTTTGATGGAGAGTTCGTTGCGCGATGAAGTGGCTCTTGGTAACGTAGTCACGATCATCACCTTGCTCCTCGAAAAGTGGGTTTGCCGAAGAACTGGGCCTATCCATCATAACCAAGTGGGGTGAGTAGGAAAATGAGAGAACAGTACCGAAGTTACCTTTTCCGAGGATTGTGGATGTATCAAGTATCGCTCTATGTAATGGAACAATAGGAGAATTGGTATCGGGTTTGTTTCTCACACCTAGGCAAATAAAGCTTATGGAGTAGCTTGGTTAGGATGGTGGCAAACATTTCAAGCAAATGTTAGTCAAGATATCGATAAGGTTGAGAAGGTTCACAAAATTGCAAGTAAAGCAAATAGATTAAACCCAAGAATATCACTAGAAACACACATACAGAAGATAGATGGGATCCGCACAACCAAGGAGTGAGCTCAAAATGTGTAACCACGGAAAATGCTCTCATTGTACGGATGATAGGGAGACGCTAGCTCGATTGCTCAAATGGGAAAGATACGCTTGTGCACCAACCGATGAGAGAAACGTGTCGTCTTCAATCCCAACTATGCTATGCATGGTGACCAAGATGATATATCGATGCAAAATGGCTCAATGCTATTGCTTACAAGCTCTTTGTTTCTCCTCTTTTTGCTTAAAAGCTTTGCTTTCTTTTTTTTTCACTATGCTTGATGCTCGAGCCAAGTATGATACGAGAAAAGTATGTAAGATATGCATGAGAGAGACTTATGGCACAAAGATGATAGCGAAATCACTATGGTGCACAATAGCGTGGCTCGACAATTCTCAACTCGCTAGTCTCGATGGGTAAGTGACGCAAAATGGCTCGGGTTATCAATGCAAAAGCAAGGGTGTGAAGTAAGTGTCATCAAGGTTACCGTCTTTTCTTACGGTTAGCGGTGTCAACAGTGAAGATTGTTGGTGATCACGACTCCGAGGCGATAATGAATGGCGGTGATGTCGATGTCACATGTTCCTAAGTAGCCGAAACACCTTAGGAAACGGAAACAACAACTCAAAATTGATCAAATGCGGAAGGTGGGTGCTTTTATGATGATTTTTTTATGGAGGCTAATGGTGGTGGTAATGATATATGTGGATGGGGGATGTCAAGAGCTTCCGAACGAGCTAAAGAACACAAAAACCGGGCTTGGGAGTTGGAAATTATGGCCAAAACGGAGTTATAGTTGGGCTGTTTCGAGGGGGGGCACCTGGGGGTGGGAGGTGCGGGTGCTCGGGGTGGACCGGGGCAAACAGCCCGGGGGTGCGGGTGCCCCTGGGTTCGAGGTGTGGGCACCCGGGGATGTCGGATTTGGGCTAATGTTTTTGGGAGATGATGAAATTCCGTGGATTTCGTGGTGGGAAGGGTGGGTATTGATGGGTAGGGGCTAGATCCACTTGCCAAACAACAAATACATGGACCAAAACAACCAAATGTCACAAGATCCAACAAATTGCAAGAAAATTTTTTGGGGCTATTTTTGTGGGGATTTTCGAGTTAGGACAAAAGACAACAAAATCAAGCTAGCAAATGGGGGGATGGGACTCCAAGATGTGAATGAACCTTGCTCATGATACCAAGATGTTGTAGGGTGCAACCCTAGAGGGGATCTTTTCACCCTTGGAGGGGGAAAGAGGAATAACACTCCAGAACACAAAGAACAAATCACTCAAACAAACCCAAATAACACATCCACTAGAGTAGAAAACATGAGATCCACAAGTATACAAGCACAATTCAAGGAAAGTAGCACTAGGGGTAAAGTTCTTCCCACTCCTAGGATATGAGGTCTTGATGTTGATCTTCTCCAAGAGGAGGCCTCGACAATCCAAAGGATTCTTCCCAAGGTGGGGGCTTGATCTCCAAGAGGAGGGGATACAAGGAGCAAAGCTCTCTAGTGTCTATCACATACTTTGCTATCCCTCTAATGAGCTAGGGGAAGATTTTATATAGGCTAAGGACAAAATAGAAGGGAGAGGGGGATACAAGGGTCAAAACCCCACTTTGCACGCAGGCACATTCGGAGGGGTCCGGGCACCCGGGGCAAAGGGGGCCGGGCACCCAGCCCGAGCAGAGGCGGGTTCCTAGGTGAGAACGGGCACCCGGGGAAAAGGGTCGGGCATACGACCTATACAAGGGGCCAGCTGGAGGGTGGCCGGGTACCCGGGGGTCCAAAGCCCGGGCACCCAGGGTGATACCAGGCGGCCGGCTGGGAGGGGCCGGACACCCGGGTATCCAAGGCCTGGGCACCCAGGAGGCGGCTGGCGGCTGGGCAGGGGCCCAGGCACCCGGGAGCAAGGGGTCTGGCACCTGGGGCATGCAGGGGCATCGCCCGGTGGTGGTGGCCGTGCACCTAGAGTTTGAGAGGTCGGGCAGCCGGGGTGTCTAGGGGTTTTTGCCTTCCAGCATCCTTCTTCACTCTTCTTCTCCGCACATGCTTGAGTCACCCTTGCAACTTCTTCCTGGGTTTCTTCTTTGTACCTAAGAATGAACAATGTCTCCATTTGAGGTAGAATCAAATTCTCACGCGAATCCGAATGAGACTCGAAGAGGAAAGAAGTGACCTCGTTCTCGATGGCGCGTGCACGTGCTCTTTTCATTGGTCCACTCGGTGCTTGTGGTGGTGATGGAATGTTCATGTGGATGGACTCGGGATGCTCCGCATAAAAGTGTGTCGGGAATGTGGTGTACCCTTGCAGGGAAGATTGATCTATTCGAATAGCCATGTCCACGGTAACAGGACGACTTGGAGTTGTATTCCGACCTCTTACAACTAGAACCAAATACTTAATAAAAGACACCCATATAAGTGCCAGATACAACCCGGTGATCACTCTCTCACAATGTGACGACAAGAGGATCGTCGGGTAGGATTATGCTATTGGATGATACTTGTTACTATGCTAGCTACTCTCTTCTACTGCTGCAAGACGGTGGAGGCCCGAAGCGTAGTCTTTGCTAGGACTAGCTTCTTCCCCTCTTATTCTGGAATTCTACTGTCCAGTCCACAGATACTACCCATTTCATTGATACCGATGCATATGTGGTGTAGATCCTTTCTTGCGAGTGCTTTGGATGAGTAATCACGGTTGCTTTGCTCCCGCTTTTCCCCCATTTCCATTCTTCTCGGATGCCGCAACTAAATGGTGGATCCTAGGAGCCAGATGCCACAACGACTACCACTACTCTGAGGGTGCTTATTACTATGAGTAGGCAGCCGACGACTAGGAGTAGTTGATACGTCTCCAACGTATCTACTTTTCCAAACACTTTTGGCCTTGTTTTGGACTCTAACTTGCATGATTTGAATGAAACTAACCTGGACTGACGCTGTTTTCAGCAGATCTGCCATGATGTTGTTCTCGGATTATCCTGAAAATCCACGGAGGCACTTTTTGGAATTAATAAGAATTTTTTGGCAAAAGAAATACACCAGGGGGCCCACACCATGTCCACGAGACAGGGGGGTGCCCCCCTATAGGGCATGCCCCCCTATCTCGTGGGCCCCCTGGACCTCCACTAACCTCAACTCCAACTCCATATATTCACGTTCGGGGAGAAAAAAATCAGAGAGAAAGTTTCATCGCGTTTTACGACATGGAGCCGCCGCCAAGCCCTAATCTCTCTCGGGAGGGCTGATCTGGAGTCCGTTTGGAGCTCCGGAGAGGGGGATTCGTCGCCGTCATCATCATCAACCATCGTCCATCACCAATTTCATGATGCTCACCGCCGTGCGTGAGTAATTCCATCGTAGGCTTGCTGGACGGTGATGGGTTGGATGAGATTTACCATGTAATCAAGTTAGTTTTGCTAGGGTTTGATCCCTAGTATCCACTATGTTCCGAGATTGATGTTGCTATGACTTTGCTATGCTTAATGCTTGTCACTAGGGCCCGAGTGCCATGATTTCAGATCTGAACCTATTATGTTTTCATGAATATATGTGTGTTCTTGATCCTATCTTGCAAGTCTATAGTCACCTATTATGAGTTATGATCCGACAACCCCGAAGTGACAATAATCGGGATACTTCGCGGTGATGACCGTAGTTTGAGGAGTTCATGTATTCACTATGTGGTAATGCTTTGTTCTGGTTCTCTATTAAAAGGAGGCCTAAATATCCCTAAGTTTCCGCTAGGACCCCGCTGCCACAGGAGGGTAGGACAAAAGATGTCATGCAAGTTCTTTTCCATAAGCACATATGACTATTTACGAAATACATGCCTACATTAAATTGATGAATTGGAGCTAGTTCTGTGTCACCCTATGTTATAGCTATTACATGAGGAATCACATCCGGCATAATTATCCATCATTGATCCATTGCCTATGAGCTTTTCACATATTGTTCTTCGCTTATTTACTTTTCCGTTGCTATTTTTACAACCACTACAAAAAGCCAAAAACAATTATCTTTACTTTTGCTACCGTTACCTTTATTATCATACTACTTTGCTACTAAATACTTTGCTGCAGATACTAAGTTATCCAGGTGTGGTTGAATTGACAACTCAACTGCTAATACTCAAGAATATTCTTTGGCTCCCCTTGTGTCGAATCAATAAATTTGGGTTGAATACTTTACCCTCGAAAGCTGTTGCGATCCCCTACACTTGTGGGTTATCAGTAGTTTAGAAGGATCCCAGGAAGGAGGCATGCGCCTCTTCAATCTGTATCCCTGTTTTCCCTAGCCATCTAATGGCAACCTATTTCACTTATGTCTCTACTCAGATATTGTTGATTCCGCTGACTTGTTTATGATCGAGCTTATGTATTCGAGCCCTCGAGGCCCCTGGCTTGTAATATGAAGCTTGCATGACTTTAATTTGTGTCTAGAGTTGTATTGTGATATCTTCCCGTGAGTCCCTGATCTTGGTCGTACACGTTTGCGTGTATGATTAGTGTATGATTGAATGAGGGGCGTCACATGTGTCAAGGTAATTTTGAAACTTGGAAAAAATCGGTGTCGTACCTCAAGTTGCATGTCTGTGGTCAACATGCAACTGAGAAAAAATGGATAGGACCCTAGTTGCATGTGGATAGTTGACTTGCAACTAGGACAATAAAAAATAAGAGAGGCTGGCCTAGTATCATGACAAGGGTGCACTTGCAACATAATCTAAATATGTGTTGGGATGGGTTGCATGTCGGTGGTTGAATTCCAATTAGGACAAGAAGTAGAAGAGGCGAACACAGTTACATATGAAAGTACACTTGCAGAAGAGACCAAAATGATTTGGAACCAGATGCATATCAGTGGTCCACTTGCAAATGGAACAAGAAAAATAAAAAGAGACGGGCTTCTTACACATTTGTGTTAGACTTGCAAAAGAACAAGAAACGGATCATTGACCGTCATTGTACTGTTTAGAAACTTGGTCGGGTCGCCTTTACTCCAAAATAGAGAGAGAGCGCGAAGAACAGAACTGATGAGCAAGCGGCTAGCTCATCTCTTTGACTTATACAAACAACTCTGCTCTTCAACTACAACACAAAGAAAAAATTAGACCACGAAAACGGCCCCAAAAAGAAAGACACACGGTGCAATGGGCTGCAAAATGAACAACAGACGAGCAACACGAAATGCGCGGGACAAAACAACCCTGATCAAAGAATTGCAGAAATTTTATAGAGATTGATCAAATGGATTGAAACTTAGATGAGGTATCACACTCATCTGTATGAGTCTTAGCAATTCTGAAACATGATTTACATTTCCATGGACATGTTGCATAGATGAACACAAACAAAAACAACGACAAACAAACATGCATGAATGACCATATGGTATATACTCGCACAAATAAGATGCATGTACAAAACATATGTGAAAGTGCAACTAATCCCCGGGTGCTTTTGGTAATTAATAACAACATATATCTCATTTAACTAATATCCGTACAAGTAAAATATTTCAAGAAGTTTAATGATTGGTATGACAAGGATTAGTGATTGTGGACCCTCAAAATGCTAAAGACATGGATTGGCAAAAGCTCAAGACTCTGCATTTTTTGTTAAGTGATCCAAGATCACATTGAGTCCATAGGAAAGCCAATACTATTAAAAGGGGATGATGTTTCGATGATGATCTGGTTGCTCAAGTTCTTAGTGATATTGCTCCAAAACCCTCAGCCACTTTCTCTATCCAAATCTGTCATAAACCCTAAATTCAACTCGGTCCCGCGAATCATACCCATCCGGACCCACCGAGTTCATCTGGACACTACCACAATCAAACCCAAACAAAATCGGATCCATCGATATGGATCTTGGTCTCACCGAGATGGCCTTGACAACTCCCCGTTGCCTGTTGCAATTATTTTGCTCCCATCGAGTTTTGCAATTGGTGCCACCAAGATGGCTTGCCAACCTTCTATTACTTATTGCACTTATTTCGGTCTCACTGTGATGATGCAATCGGTACCACCGGAGCGAGGTTCTGCCCTACCATTGCACATTGGTCCATCCGAGTTGTTCCCAGTCAGTCCCTCTAGACCTCCAACGTTCATATTTTTTACACAGGTCGGTGCCACCAATATTTCTGAGCGGTGCCACCAAGTTGAGTCAAAAGTGTGTAACGGTTGGATTTCGTGTGGAGGCTATATATACCCCTCCACCCCTCTTACTAAGTAACAGAGCCATCAGAAAGTGCCTACACTTCCACTACTCATTTCCTGAGAGAGAACCACCTACTCATGTGTTGAGATCAAGAGTTCCCATTCCTACCATTTGAACCTTGATTTCTAGCCTTCCCCAAGTTTCTTTCCACTCAAATCCTTCTTGCACCATAGCCAAATCTGTGAGAGAGAGTTGAGTGTTGGGGAGACTATCATTTGAGGCACAAGAGCAAGGAGTTCATCATCATCACCACACCGTCTATTACCTTTTGGAGAGTGGTGTCTCTTAGATTGGTTAGGTGTCGCTTGGGAGCCTCCGACATGATGTGGAGTTGAACCAAGAAGTTTGTAAGGGTAAAGAGATCACCTAATTCGTGAAGATCTACCTGAATGAGGGAAGTCCTTCATGGACGATGGCCATCGTGGGATAGACAAGGTTGGTTCTTCGCGGACCCTTCGTGGGTGGAGCCCTCCATGGACCCGCGCAGCCTTTACCCTTCCTGGGTTGAATAATCCATCAACATGGACGTATGATAGCACCACCCACTGGAACCACGCCAAAAATCATCGTGTCTCCATTGTGTTTGCCTTCTCCAAAGCCCTCCTTTACATACATGTGCAATGTCTTACTTTTCGCTGATATACTCATAGAATTGCATGTGTAGGGTGTTGCTTGACTTGCTATAATTGCTAAAATCTGCCCACAACTAAAATTCAGAAAAGGTTACATTTTATTTGGTCAAGTAGTCTAATCACCCCCTAGACATACTTTCGATCCTACAAGTGGTATCTGAGCTTTGGTCTCCGCAGCCATGATTTCCATTTCTTTGGTCTCCGTAGCCTTGGTTTCACAACCTAGGAGAGTATGGAGTCTAGTGAGGGTAACTATCACCATAGATGTCTTTACTTTGATGGTACAATTTTTGCTAGTTGGAAGCATAAGATGAAAAATGCATATTCTTGGTCATAACCCCGTCGTTTGGGTCATTGTTCGTATTGGCTTGCAAGGTCAATTTTTTGAGGATGGTAGAGAACCAGATTGTGAAGCGACCACGGAAGAATTGAAGATGTTACAATACAATGCTCAAGCTTGTATTATTCTCTTCAATGGTTTGTCCCCCGAGCTGTTCAACAAAATCAGCCGCCATGAGAATGGAAAGGAAATTTGGGATACTTTAATTGATATGCAGGAGGTACCGAGTCTGTCAAGGAATCCAAGTTTAACATGCTCCAAAGTCAACTTGACAAGTTCAAGATCAATGATGGTGAAGGAGTTGCTGAAATGTACTCTTGGCTTGCTCTCATCGAAAATGAGATTGCCGGCTTAGGAATTGAAGAGATGATCGACAAGTTCATCATCAAGGAGATCCTTAGAACCTTGGATGGAAAATATGATACCGTGTGCACATTGATCCAAATGATGCCCAATTACAAAGGACTCAAGCCCACGAAAGTCATTGGAAGAACTGCCACACATGAAATGTCACTCAAGGATAAGGAGGAGCTCCACAATAAGTCAAGTGGTGCATACAAAGCTTCAACTGACGCTCCTACATGTCGGGGAAACTGATCCACGAACACCTATGGGACCGGAGGACCGAGCCCCTTTCGGTTCGGTGGGGGGCGGAGATCACACGAAGAGCAGATCGAGGTGAATCACACGAGCAGTTTACCCAGCTTCGGAGCTCTCCGGAGAGATAATACTCCTACTGCTGCTTGTATGACTGTATTATGTTCTTGCTCGAGAGAGCTAAGTGTTTTTCTGGCTTCCAATGAACCGAGCCTCGTGTGTGATTTCTTGGGTTCGAACCTCCTCTACGTTGCGCATGGGCCTCCTTTTATATGCTCAAGGGGTCACCGACAGGTGGCAACGCAGAGAAGGGTACAAATGTAAAAAGCGAGGTGGTTGGTACAGTTACTTGTACAGTGCACCCTACCTAACCCTGACGGCAGGGGACAAGGGCATTAAATGCCCGTCTGAGTCGCCCAAACAGTGCAAAAAAGGACCGTTAGGGGCACCACCGCTCGCCACGATGGCGATCTTGTCAGCTTCGCACGCCACTGCGCACCGCTGGCTGCACAGCCTCCCGCCACGCGCGCCTGGAGAGGCCCCTAGAGCGACACATTGGTGGATGCGCTGGAGCGTGGGCACAGAGTGGCCGCCTACCGCGGCAAGCGCCTTGCCGCGGCCATTGTCTTGTCGGGTCCGGAAGCTTGTCGCTCACCGGGCCTCGAGATGCCTTAGTTGGTCTTCCCGGCAATCTCCTCTTGCCGGGGTCTTGTTGCCTTGCCGGGACGTGTGGCGCGTCGCGGCAAGTTCCCTGGGATGCCTTGGCTGGCCTTCCCGGCAAGCTCCTCTTGCCGGGGCCTTGTCTCCTTGGCTTGAATACTTTGTTCTTGAATGGTTCCAAAGGAACCACGGAGGACCTTGGCGGTCGCCCGGCAAGCCTTGCCACGGGGTGCTGCAACTGCCCGTGCACAAGTTCGGGATACTAGGGTACCCCTACTCTAGTACACCGACAGGAGCCCCCGGGCCTGGGCCATACACGGTGCCGAGCGCTGTTGGGCCAGGCCCAAGACAGGGCACGGGCACACGCAGCCTGTGCCACGCCGAATCTGACTCCGTATCCACCGCGCCCTCCCCTAACGGCACGCGTTGAATGCGGCGTCATGGGAGAGATCGTGGGTGGTTTCTTTATTCGGAAGGGCGAAACGTCCGCCCCCTCCCTCTTTATAAGCAGAGGAAACAGGGGCAGTTCGTTCCCCCTTGCTGGTTGCTACTACTCCATCTTCACAAACCTCCGCCGCTCCCCCCTTCTTCTCCAAGCTGAGAGAGAGCAGCGCTCCGCCCCCCATTGCCACCAGCTTCACCAACGCCGTCGACCTCCCCTGCCACCTCCGCCATGGCTCCGAAAGCCGACAAGGGGAAGGGCGTGAAGTCGGCCGAGGCGCAGCGGCTCGCGGCGCTGCGGAAGGAGCGGGCGATCTTCTCCCCCCAGCTCGGCGACGGAGACGCGGGCGCATCCGCGCACGAGGGTACTCCCGGCCGCCGCTTCTGAACTGGCTCCAAACGGGTACCCATTCTTCGCGCTGTTCTTCTATTGCGGGCTCCGCCCGCCCTTCTCGGAGTTCTTCTGCGACATAATGAACACCTATGGGCTCCGCCTCCTTGATTTCACCCCCAATGCCGTTCTGACCATGGCAGTTTTCGCACATTTGTGCGAAAACTTTGTCGGAGTCCACCCAAATGTAGCCCTTTTCCGCCATTTCTTCATGCCTCGGGTCGAGAGAGGAGAGCCGCTTGCTGGAGGGATCGCCTGGATCTCGAGAGTCAGCAAGAAGGAGGCGTATCTGGAGGGTGAGCTCCGCAGCAAGTGGGAGGAGTGGAGAGCGGAGTGGTGTTGGATCGTCGAGGAGAACCCGCAGCCATTCACTGCCGTGCGCCAAGCCCCCATAGTGCGTGGTAATGATTGGAGCAATGTGGCCCCGGATCCTTCGCCTCAGGCTTGCCGGGCTCACTGTAGGCGCTGTCGGCGCAGATTTCCTTCGCCGCCGCATTGCCCCTCTGCAGGAGAGGGGGAGGCCCGCCTGGGAGTTCAAGAACTCGGCAGACATCATGAGGCTGCGGCCGGGCCTCAACTTCAATTTCACCGTCCTGGAGCTGGATGCGATGCTCCTGGAGTTGTTCAAATGCGATCCTCAGCATCCCTTCACGCTGCCGAGGACTGTTGTTCCTTTGTGCAATAACTCGTCGCTTGACCGGATCCGCGCGATGATGCCGTTGTGCGATTCGCACGGAATCGCCCCAACTTGGCAAGAACCCGCGGATGACGTCGTGCAAGCGTTCTTCGACGACTTGGTAGAAGTGCCAGTCCGCGCCGACGAGCAGAAGAGCCTCACCCGCGACACCACCGACGCGGAGCTGCAGCGCATCGCCACTAGGGCGGAAGAGGCTGCGGCAGCAGCTGCCGCCGGCACGTTCGGGTTCACCGTAGAGGAGGCAGAGGCGGCAAACCTTGCCTAGCGCGCGGAGTTCGTTCGCGAGGAAGATCTTGCCGGCTCTGAAGCTGAGCCGAGCGAGGCCGGCGAGGAAGAGCCCAAGCCTTCCGACAGCTTGCCGCAGGCGGAGCCCCCGGCCCCACCAAGAAGGCGTCTCCGCAGGGCCGGGGACGTAGCGGGGCGGCAAATGAGCCAACAGCCGCCAAGCCGCGCGACACGCTCTACCGCGGCAAGCAATGTTGCCGCGGGAGCGCCTCACGCCGCTGCGGCAACTGGGGCGGGATCTTCCCGGTCCACCGCCACCGCCCCTGCCAAGCGGGCAAGGGATCCTACTCCTCCGCCTCGCCGCACCGGAGGGGAGCCGGACTTCGATCTCTCCACGCTCAGCCCCGACGAGGAGGAAGAAGACTAAGTTTCTTTGGTGTTCTTGTAGTTCTCCAATTCTTGTTGTTTTTGCCTTGTATCTGACTTGCTTCAATCTGAACCTATTCCTTTTCAGGACGCTGGCCCAGAGAGCGGCGAAGAGAGCCAAGGCCGCGGTGATCGTCATCGAGGATGACCCCACCATGTCAGCAGGGGGTGTGTCCGAGACCACCTTGACGGATCCGGCAACCACTCCCCAAAGCAGCCCCCAGCGCAGCCCCCAGCGTAAGTTTGTAGTTATATTTTCTACTGTCGGGTGCGCACGGGTGCTCTTTTCTCTACTGATATCTTGCTTGTTGATTTGTGTAGGAGCAGAACAACCACATCAGGAGCGCACGGAAGCTAGTCCCGAAGTGCCATGTGCTTCGACTACGCCGCCAAGGGAGGAGTCCCCGGCAAGGGAGTGCTCTCCGACAAGGGAGAACTCTCCGGCAAGGGGCAACTCTCCGGCAAGGGATAGCACCAACAACCCTGCGGCGGCTGAGACCGCAACTGCTGATCTTGGTACAGGTAATCCACTTGTCTAAAAACTTCCCTTCGGTTCTTCTTCTTCTGATTTTCTTCTTGCATATTTGCTTGACTTCCCTCCCATCTTCGTTCTTCAGATCCATCTGTTGCGGGGCCAATGGAGACTGAGGACGCCAGCGAGGAAGGCGCGTGTGGCAGCACCGACGACGCCGCCGCCAACGAAGAAGGGGCCGGTGCTGATGAGCCCGCCGGCGAGGAGGCCGCCAAGGCTGCCGCCGTAGAAGCTGGCAAGGGGTCGGGCGATCGCACTGACGGCCCTGAGGCCGCAGGAGCGCCAGGCGCTGCGCCGACCGCCGATCCCTCCGCCGCTGCCGCGGAGCCAGGCTCCGAAGAGCCCCAACCGGCGCCTACTTGAAGTCCGGCGACGATATCTTCATCAAGCTTCCCTGGGCGTCGAGCTCCAGGGCACCGGTCGATGAGGAGGTGCTCGCCTCCGCTGGGCTGTCGTTGGTCGACGCGCCAAGCAGCAGCAGTGGCGAGCCTGAGGAGGAGCAGCTGCTGCGGAAGCTGTTGTCACTCTACCGCGCACGACAGGCCAAGCTGGCTTCCCGGGAAGCGCTCGTCGCGAAGGCGGGGGTCGATATGGAGAAATGCGCGGAGGAGCTCTGGGGCCTCAATCAAGAAACTCTCCGGTCCCTGGCACCGGAGCGGGAGCGACTCGCTGAGGAGCGTACAGCCTTCCTCCTCGAGAAGGCCGAAGCTGAGGAGGAACAAAGGCTTGCTGCCGAGAAGCAGTCCGCGCGAGAAGGCGAGTTGGTGCAGCGGAAGGCCCACCTCGACAGCTACGAGGAGGAGCTTGCCGAGCGCGAGCAAGCGATTGGCGGGGCGCTCAAAGAAGCAAAGGACGCTGCCGCAACTACAGAGGCCGCCAAGAAAGAGCTGGAGGCGAAGGTGGCACAGCTGGAGGCCAACATCAGGAAGAGCGGCGAGGAGCTTGCCGCGCTCAAGCGTGAGCGCGAGAAGGAGCGAGAGGAGCGAGAGGGGCAAGGAGCTCAACGCCACCAAGGATTCAAATGCAGACCTGGAGTTGAAGCTGGCCACGCTGACTCAGACGCTGGACGCCGCCAAGGAGCGAGAGGTGACCCAGTCGAAGAAGATCAAGGCCGACAAGGCGCTGCTGGAGAGCATCGCCGTTACCCAGAACTCATTTAGGGAGACGGTGGAGCACTGGACCGAGGGTCTGGTGAATATCGCCATAGTCATCGACGGGGAGCTGGCGCAGCTGGGGATGGAGGACTTTGGGTATCCTTCCGACGAGCATCTCCAACCCAGCGCCAAGCTCAGCCTGTTCTTCAAGGGCGTGGCGACGGCACTCCAGCGACTCCGGGAGAGGTTCCCAAAGCAGCTGGCCGACGAGTCGCACAGGATCTGCGCAGGAGCTCTCCAGAAGGTGCTGATGAAGGTGGCCTTCCGCAATCCAGGCCTCAACCTCACCAACGTCCTCAAGTCCTTGCCGCCTGACGCCGATCTGGACGTGCTCAAGGCCCTTGTCACACCCATTGTGGACAAGGTGAGCGAGATCAAGAGGGTTGAGGGCGATCGCGTAGACTAGGCCACCCATGTCTTTTTCTGCTTGTCGCTGCTGGCCACATTATGAGATCAATCTATTAGATCTGCGACAAGTTTATTTTGTAATATAACTCGACAAGTTATTTCTGGTATCAATTGCTACGTTATTTCCTTGAATAGATTCCTTCCTTTGTATGTTTTTACCCTACACTTTTAGGGAACTTGTCGGCGCAGGCACCCGAGCCGCGAGCGCTGAGTGCGGAACGTCAGTAGCCTGCTGGCGGTGTCGCTTCCGACAAGAAACCTTGTCACGACTAGTTGCAGCGCACTTAAGTTGTTGAGCGGACTCGAAACAAAGTAAGGGCGCAACTAGCTATGAGTTGGTTCCTCCACGCACAGGTTTTCCATAGAAAGCACGGTCGCGTTCGAGGAAGATAACTTAAAAATTTAAAACCAATTGCTCAAACTTTGGCAACTTAGCTTTTCTGTCGTTTGCTTTCCGGCAAGGCGAAAATTCCTCGAACGGCGCTTGGTCCACACCATTATCTTCTCCTTTCCCCCCGGCAAACTTGTGTGCGAGGGAACCTTGCTTTCCTTTGTTGAGAAAAAGAAAGAAGAGAAAATAAAGATATGGTGCCTTCCGGCTCGTTATTGCTTACCGGGGGTAGGTGCTGCACAAAGTGTCAGATAACGCATGCAAATATAAAGTATAAAGCATGAAATCGACAAGATGTGCTGAGCACATGAGCTTTACTTATGCACGGGATCTGCGCCCGGCTTTGTACAAAGGATTACATGCAACATCCGCAAGACTTGTACAAAAGGTGGTTGCCGGAACGGGTTCCGGCAACCGCGCCCTACGGGTAAAACTTACGAAGATGCTCAATGTTCCAGGAGTTGCTCACCGGAGTGCCATCTTCGGTCTCAAGGCAGACAGCGCCAGGCCTAGTGACTCGTTTCACCCGATAAGGGCCTTCCCACTTCGGCGTCAACTTGTTGGAATTCTTGGCGGACTGAATGCACCGAAGAACAAGGTCGCCTTCCTCGAAGCTTCTGGCATTAACTTTGCGGCTATGGTAGCGGCGCAAAGCTTGCTGGTATCGAGCAGCTCGTATAGCAGCCTGAAGACGATCCTCCTCAAGGAGCAGCGCGTCATCTTGTCGCAGCTGCTCTTGCTCAAGCTCATCATAAGCGAGCACTCGAGGTGATCCATATACGAGTTCCGTGGGGAGAACTGCCTCTGCTCCATAGACTAGAGCGAAAGGTGTCTGGCCAGTGGCTCGATTTGGCGTCGTCCTGATCGACCAAAGAACCACTGGCAGCTCCTCGATCCAGTTTCTTCCGCACTTGGGCAGCCTGTCGAAAGTTCTGGTCTTGAGCCCGCGCAGCACTTCAGCATTTTCCCTCTCTGCTTGACCGTTGCTTCTCGGATGAGCTACAGAAGTGAAGCAAACCTTGGCGCCAAGATCTTGGACGTACTGCATGAAGGTGCGGCTCGTGAATTGTGTGCCGTTGTCGGTGATGATCCTGTTAGGGATCCCGAAACGGCAAACAATCGACCTGAAGAACTTACTGCTGACTGTGTAGTCACCTTCCTCACTGATTGCACTTCCGGCCACTTTGTGAACTTGTCAATCACAACGTACAAGTACTCAAAGCCCCCGACAGCTCGGGGGAAGGGGCCGAGGATATTGAGCCCGCAGACCGAAAATGGCCAGGATAAAGGGATCGTCTGGAGAGCTTGAGCTGGCTGGTGTATCTGCTTGGAATGGAACTGGCACGCTTCACACTTGGTTACTTGTGCAGTCGCATCCTGGAGGGCTGTCGGCCAAAAGAAACCTTCCCGGAAAGCTTTGCCGGCAAGTGCTCTTGCGCCAATGTGGTGGCCACATATGCCTCCATGTATCTCTGCCAACAGCTTCTGTCCTTCTTCCCATTGAATACACTTCAATTTCACTCCGTTGAGTCTCCTTCTGTACAGTGTGCTATCGACAAACTGGTACATACTTGACTATCGGGCTACTTTTTCCGCTTCTTCTTGCTCTTCAGGAAGTTCTCCTGTCTGAAGGAAATGGACAATCTGCTGTGCCCATGCTGGAGCTTGTGACTCGACAACAAGGACTAAAGGCACATCTGCTGCTGCGGGAACATCCGCTTCTACGGCAAGGACTTGCGGCCCTGCCGGAGCTTGATGTTCCCCGGCAAGCTTGCTGGAGCAAAACTTGTCGGGAGCGTCTGCTTCAACTGAACAAACCATAAGGCTTGCCGGAGCAGACTGCCCCTCAGCATCCTTGGTGTTGATCTTGGGGACCTTCTTGGCGGCGGCTTCAGGGAGCTCTTCCGGAAAGTAGTCACCAGAAATCAACTTCCTCTTCTTGCCCTGTCCAGTTGATGGTGTTACGGACGGTTGAGTCAGCTTGAGCACAAAGATCCCTGGTTCCACGGGTAACTTCAGTGCGGCGCACTTTGATAGGCCATCGGCAATGTCATTCTGAGACCTCGGGACATGCTCCATCTGTAGGCCGTCAAAGTGCTCTTCTAGCTTTCTTACTTCATCAACATATGCTTCCATCAATGGACTCTGATAGTTCTTGTTCACTTGGCGGACGACAAGCTGCGAATCACCCCTGACAATGAGCTTCTTGATCCCAAGGTCTGCAGCGATCCTGAGACTGGCAAGCAATCCTTCATAGTCTGCAGTATTGTTGGTTGCTTGCTCCTTGGGAAAGTGCATTTGGACTACGTACTTGAGGTGTTCTCCGGTGGGTGCGACAAGCAGCACGCCCGCACCGGCGCCTTGCAGCGAGAAGGCACCATCAAAGTACATCAGCCACTCTTTGCTCGCCTCCTTGACGGGGATGCTCGTCTCTGGAATTTCTTCATCTGGTGTTGGCGTCCACTCTGCTATGAACTCTGCCAATGCTCTGCTTTGGATAGTTGAAGTACTTTCAAACTTGAGGCCAAAGCTTGACAGTTCCAGCGCCCACTCGACAATCCTGCCTGTCGCTTCTGGATTTTGCAGTATCCTCTTCAACAGAAAACGAGTGACGACTGTGATCTCATGTGCTTGGAAGTAATGGCGCAGCTTTCTCAAGGCCATGAGGAGGCCGAAAAGTAACTTCTGCACACCAGAGTACCTTGACCTAGCCCCCTGCAGAAGGGAACTGACAAAGTAAACTGGGCGCTGCACCATTTTCTTCTGCATCTTGTCATGCTCCTGCGCAGATCCAACCTTGCCGGGACCAGAGCTTGTCGGCGAAGCCCCCTTCTTGTCGCTGGATGCATCTGCCGTGGTTGCTGGCTCATCATCTGCCTCCCTCTCCGCCACTAACGCAGCACTAACCACTTGATTGGTTGCCGCTATATACAATAGCAACTTCTCTTGTGGCTTAGGTGTGACAAGTGTTGGAGTGGAGGACAGGTATCTCTTCAAGTCCTGCAGCGCAGCCTCCGCCTCCGGAGTCCATTTCATTGGACCTGCCTTTTTCAATATTTTGAAAAACGGCAGGGCGCGCTCAGCATACCTAGAGATAAACCTGCTGAGAGCAGCCACGCAACCGGCAAGCCTTCGTACATCCTTGACGCGCTTTGGTGCTTCGATTTGCTCAATGGCCTTGATCTTGTCAGGATTGGCTTCAATTCCCCGCTGAGACACAAAGAACCCGAGAAGCTTGCCGGAAGGGACTCCAAACACGCACTTCTCGGGGTTAAGCTTGAGGTTGATCTTGCGCAGATTTGCAAAGGTTTCATCTAAATCTTGAATCAGGGTCGCCCTGTCCTTGCTCTTGACCACTATGTCATCCATGTACGCTTCCACATTTCTGTGCATCTGCGGCTCAAAAGCGTGGTGGACTACCCTTGCAAATGTTGAACCAGCATTCTTCAAACCGAAAGGCATCCGTACAAAACAGTATGTGCCACACGGGGTGATGAATGCGGTCTTCTCCGCATCCTCTTCTGCCATGAAGATCTGATGGTATCCTGAGTATGCATCAAGAAATGAAAGAAAATCACATCCGGCCGTGGAGTCGACAATCTGGTCGATGCGTGGCAAAGGAAATGGGTCTTTGGGACAAGCTTTATTGACATCTGTAAAGTCGATACAAAGCCTCCATTTCCCGTTAGCCTTGCGCACGACAACAGGATTGGCCAACCACGTGGGATGGAGCACTCCTCTGACAAGGCCTGCTGCTTCCAACTTCTTGATTTCTTCTGCAATGAATTCTTGGTGCTCCACTGCCTGTTTCCTGACTTTCTGCTTGACGGGCCGCGCATGAGGACAGACGGCAAGGTGGTGCTCAATTACTTTCCTGGGAACACCGGGGATGTCAGACGGTTGCCATGCAAACACGTCGACGTTCGCCCGCAGGAAAGCAACGAGCGCGCTTTCCTATTTGGGGTCGAGAGTGGCACTGATGGTGAAGGTACCACCAGTGCCGTCCTCCTTGGCGGACACCTTCTTGGTCTCAGGTGGAGCTGCCATCGCCTTCTTACACTTGCCGGTGGAGCTCGATGGTGCGTCCTCGATGGTAGTGCAGCACTCCGAAGAGGTGCGCTTGCCGGAGTGGGCATCAGAGCTCTTGCCGGACTTAGTCTTCTTCTTCCCCCCGGGAGCTTCAGCGGCAAGTGATTTGCGCTCTGCTGCGGCTGTTGCTTCCCGGAAGATCTCGTCAGCACAGATAAGGGCATCCTTCTTGTCGCCAGGGACAGAGATGACACTTATCGGGCCTGGCATCTTCAGAACATTGTACGCATAGTGAGAGGCTGCCATGAACTTGGCGAGTGCTGGACGGCCAAGGATTCCATTGTAAGGCAATGGAAAGTCAGCAACATCAAACGTAACCCTCTCAGTCCTGAAGTTCAACTCGCTGCCAAATGTTACCGGCAACGTGATCTTTCCCTTCGGCTTGCTCCTTCCCGGGTTGATTCCTTGAAATGTGCGAGTTTCTTCGAGCTCGCTGTCAGGGATCTGGAGTTTCTGGAGCACCGCGGAGGAGATCAGGTTCAAGCCGGCCCCGCCGTCAACTCACATCTTAGTGACCTTGAGGTTGCGGATAGTTGGTGAGACCAACATCGGCAAGCACCCGACCACAGTTATGCGATCTGGGTGGTCCTCAATATCAAAGATGATAGGCGTGCTGGACCATTTCAGAGGCTTGCGTGACTCGACGGGCGGTTCTGCTGCATTAACTTCCCGCACCCACTGCTTGAGCTGGCGGTGCGAAGTATGCAGAGAAGCACCACCGTCAACGCACAGGACCTCTGTGGCCTTCTGGAACTCCTGCTCATCAGTCTCCTCATCATCCATGTCTTCATCGTCGTCGTCATCTTCATCCTTGTCGCGACCGCGAGTAGGTCTGTCTCCTTGCCGCTGCTTGGCCTTGCCGCGGCGTCCTCCTCGACCAGGACGTTTCTTGCCAGATCCTCCAGCACCTTCCTGGGCCTTCTCCTTGTCGCGCCGCTCGTATTCAGCTTTCTGTTGCTCAACAAGCTGCTCGACTTTCTTGCAGCTCTGGAGATCGTGGCCCTTGGTGCGGTGGATCTTGCAGTACTGCTTGTTGGTGCCGTCCTGCTTGTCGGCGATCGTCACCTCCGCAGCAACCTCCTCGCCGGAGCTGCCAGCTTTGGGCGTCTTGCCGGACTGCTCAATGACCAGCACCTCTTTGCCTTTCTTCTTTCTGTTGTTCCGCCGCCGGTTTTTCTTTGCCGGGGCAGCATCCTCACCGTCAGATCCTCCTGCTCCTATGTTCTCTCCGGGGAGTCTCCTCCCTTCCTCAGCACGTGCACACTTGTCGGCCAGGGCATACAGCTCACTGACGTCTCTGATCTTGCACATCGCCATCTCCTCCCTCATCCTGCGATTCCGCATGTTCTGATGGAATGCGCTGATTACCGCGGCAGGGTGGACATCTGGGATGTTGTGCTACACGCTGCTGAATCTCTGAATGTACTTGCGCAGGGGTTCTCCTTCCTTCTGGGCGAGCAGATGAAGGTCACTCTCTTGGCCATGAGGCTTGTGGCCGCCTGTAAAGGCGCCGACAAACTGATGGCATAGATCGGCCCAAGAGGATATGGAGTTGTCCGGCAAGTGCATGAGCTAGGATCTGACGTTGGGCTTGAGCACCAGTTGGAAGTAGTTGGCAAGGATCTTGTCGTCCCGTCCCCCGGCAGCCTGCACCGCAATGGTGTAGATGCTGAGGAACTCCGACGGATGCGTCTTGCCGTCGTACTTCTCCGGTACGTCTGGCTTGAAGTTCTTCGTGCTGGGCCACTGGACTTGCCGCAGCTCACGAGTGAACGCAGGGCAACCTACCGCGTACGGCAGATCGCCTAGTTCCCCTGGCGCATGCATGTCAACAGAGGGCCCAGCGCGCTTGTCGGATTGACGTCGCGCTTTTCTTCGGCGCTCGACGCGAGTACGAGCGTCTTCTTGTTGTCGATCATGAAGAACTTGGCGCTGATCGCAACGAGCTCGTGGATCCGACGATGCGGTGGAGTCTCTGTCGAGGTGGATCCGGCGAGTCGGTGATCTTGGCCTTCGGGGTGGTGATTGCATGGTAGTTGCACCCCCACCAGTTTCGTCGCAACCGGCTCGCGCCCGGCAACCCTGCCGCGGTGGCGACGTGCTCGGCTGCCGCGGAGTGTCGCCGTTGGCGTAGCCGATGAGACTCTGAATGGTGGCCCTCCACTCGTCGATCTTATCCAACGTCGGAGGGTAATCCAGGAGCAGTTGAGCTCGCGCCAAAGCTTCTGCTGGAGTGGTGGGTGGTAGCGGCGGACGGCGCGAGGAGCGGGATGTGCTCGGACTTCTAACTATGTTAGAAGGAGCAGTATCCCGTCCAGGCGACCGTGCCTCGCTCGTGCCAGCATGCTGGCGTGCATGCTGGTCTTGAGCGCCCCGAGATCCACCAACTTGATCTTGGCCTACCATGCGTATGGCACTGCGGGTGCCATGACGCTGTTGGTCATGCGCCTCCTGAGATGGGCGCGGAACAAGCGCGGACGCCGAGGTTTGTGCAGCCTTGTCCTTGGACCTGGCAGCATCATAAGCTTCCTCGTCGACGTCCGTTCTTCCACCGGCGTCCATTCCACCACCTGTTTGCTCCAGTGGTGGTGGAAGTGACGTGGACGGAGCAGCTGCCGCCGAAGTCTTCTTCTTCGGTGGCATGTTGATGAAGAAAGTGAAGATCTAGCTCGTGTGAACGCCAGATCAGGTTCATGCAATCTCGACGCCCCCTACCTGGCGCGCCAAAGATGTCGGCGAAACTGATCCACGAACACCTATGGGACCGGCGGACCGAGCCCCTTTCGGTTTGGCGGGGGGCGGAGATCGCACGAAGAGCAGATCGAGGCGAAGCACACGAGCAGTTTACCCAGCTTCGGAGCTCTCCGGAGAGATAATACTCTTACTGCTGCTTGTCTGACTGTATTATGTTCTTGCTCGAGAGAGCTAAGTGTTTTTCTGGCTTCCAATGAACCGAGCCTCGTGTGTGATTTCTTGGGTCCGAACCTCCTCCACGTTGCGCATGGGCCTCCTTTTATATGCTCAAGGGGTCACCGACAGGTGGCAACGCAGAGAAGGGTACAAATGTAAAAGGCAAGGTGGTTGGTACAGTTACTTGTACAGTGCGCCCTACCTAACCCTGAAGGCAGGGGACAAGGGCATTAAATGCCCATCTGAGTCGCCCAAACAGTGCAAAAAAGGACCGTTAGGGGCGCCACCGCTCGCCACGATGGCGATCTTGTCAGCTTCGCATGCCACTGCGCACCGCTGGCTGCACAGCCTCCCGCCACGCGCGCCTGGAGAGGCCCCTAGAGCGACACGTTGGTGGATGCGCTGGAGCATGGGCACAGAGTGGCCGCCTGCCGCGGCAAGCGCCTTGCCGCGGCCATTGTCTTGTCGGGTCCGGAAGCTTGTCGCTCACCGGGCCTCGAAACGCCTTGGTTGGTCTTCCCGGCAAGCTCCTCTTGCCGGGGTCTTGTTGCCTTGCCGGGACGCGTGGCGCGTCGCGGCAAGTTCCCTGGGATTCCTTGGCTGGCCTTCCCGGCAAGCTCCTCTTGTCGGGGCCTTGTCTCCTTGGCTTGAATACTTTGTTCCTGAATGGTTCCAAAGGAACCACGGAGGACCTTGGCGGTCGCCTGGCAAGCCTTGCCGCGGGGTGCTGCAACTGCCCGTGCACAAGTTCGGGATACTAGGGTACCCCTACTCTAGAACACCGACACTACAATATCAAGTGACAAGCTAGTCTCCACTGAGGAAATCTACTATATCTAAATAGCTAGCCCCCACTAGAAGAAATTCTCTGCCTTTTCCTTGAGCCACACCACCTAAATTAATTTAGCCATTGGATATCCTAGATCAATCTACCATAGTCGTCCGATCAATATTCAGAGCTGCCACACCAAGTGCACGCCGGCATGCATGCAATGCGTGCAGTAACTGACCCCAGAACATGCAGAAATGGAAGCAGTAATCGTTGCCTTTTTATTGTTTCCATGCCCTACACTTATGATTATTCATCACACCCGCTGCTTGTATGGCACCACATTGGCTGCTTTGATGTCGGGCTACCGTTGCAATAATTTAATCATCCTTACGGTACCAAGTGATACACGGCAGCAGATAGTAGTTTATTTCATGTCAAAAAAAGATAGCAGTTTATTTCCATCGCACTTATAATGTTTTTGTATTCCCGATGCTCCCGTTGTGTGACATAGCGTCCCCTTCTCAACTGGGACAGTGGGTAACTGATGTTTGTTGTCCTTAGACGCCTAGCTACATCCATCAGCATAATTATGTGTAATAATTTCAATGACATGTCACGACCCACAGTTATCTATGCTTTCTTCTCTAAACAATATGGAGTAGTCTCTACACATTAGTACTTATATTTGATGCCGGTGAAATATTATTTCATATATTCCAGCTATTACACTCACATTATTAGTTGAACTTTTTCTTTATTAATTCATCACATCTCTAAAATTTGCCAAGAATTTCCGTGGCAACGCACGGGGTATCATCTAGTAAGTCTAATGGTGAAGAACTTCAAAAAATTCTACAGGAGTCGAAGCAAAGATAGAAGCTCCAAGTCAAGATCCTACTGTGAGAAAGGATCGTCTAATCGTGATCATAATTGCTACAATTGTGGAAGACCCGGACACTACTCCAATGAGTGTACGCGACCCACAAGAAAAGAGAAGACTCACCTAAAAGGAGAAGTAGAAGAGATGAATCACCTCATGGGGAGAGAAGGAGTAGAGATGATCGTTATGAATGAAGACCCTCTCGAAGAAGCAAGGATTCAGAGAGGAAAGACAAGTCATCAAAGAGCTACACAAGACGAAGACATCAAGCTCATGTTGGTGAATGGGTTTACGGCTCTGACTCCAACACCCACTCCAAGAGAAGTTATCACTTCGACTCTGACTATAGTCATGATGAAGGTGTTGCCAGACTTGCTCTAGTGTCTTCCAACTCCTACGACATATTTGATTGACCAAATGAAGGAATTGGAAGATGCTTCATGGCTAAAGGCCCAAAGGTATCACACCCCGAATATCTTGATTTTGATAGTGATGAAGATGATTTGCTAGGTGATGATGATTTTCTTGTTGATAAAACTAGTGATGTGAGCTATAATGAACTTGCTAGTAATCATGATAATCAAGATGAATCAGATGACAATGCTAAGAAAGAGATTGAGAATCTAACTAAAGAACTAAACACTCTCAAGTTATCTCATGAAACAACCCAAGAAGATCATAGAGAGCTCCTAAGAACTCATTAGAAGCTACACTTCGAGAAGCTAAATTTATACCAAGAGCATGAGTTTCTAAAAGCAATCAATGATGATCTTCGAAACAAGAGTTCTTCTTACATGCCACAAGTTAAATCTAGTAACAAGAGTAAGAAAGGTTCTTCTTCTAGTAGTAACAATAACAATGCTAAATCCAATATTGTTGCTTCTAGTATTTCTCTTGGTTCCACTAATGATTCTCTTAGCCAAGTTGCACTTGAGCAAGAAAATAACTTATTGAAGTAAATTATTGAGCAAGGTATTTACAAGAGTCTTGCTGGTAGTAAGAAATTCGAAGAAATTGTACGCAAGCAAGGAAGACACCGGATGAATCAAGGTGTTGGTTTTGAACGGAGTTCAATGCCAATGGAGTTGAATGGGAAGAAGATCAATACCCCAATACAAAGTTATTTCATTAAAGAGAGAAGTATGAACCCACTTATTTTGAGGGAATACAAGCTCAAGATGATCTTCCACCACATGACCACAAGCCAAAAGGCAAGGACAAGCTTCAAGAAGAGATTCAATCATTTGAAGAAGAAACTCAAGCCATGGTCAAGTGGGTTCCCAAGACTTAATCAAGCTCTATTTCATCAACTTCAAGTAAAACTCCAAGGATTCCCGTCAAGTTGATGTGGGTCCCAAAGAAGAAGAAGTAGAGTGTTCTTGAGGGTGACTTTGCCAACATATTTTACTCATATTCATTTTGGCAAGAACTTGTGCAACCAACTTCCACATCTTGCACTAGTTCATGGAGTCACAAACCCTCTTGTTGGTAAGACAAGGGACAAGGTAACTTATTGCCTTCATGGACATCATGATATGTGCACTTCACTCTATGTCTATAGATATCCTTGTATTTTCCTTGTGGGACTAACCCATGTAGGTATTGAAAGTGAGAAATTCCAAAGGATTTCTCCCAACTCTTGATGGACTACATCAACATTGAGCATCCACATCTTCACTATCTACATGAAGTCATCATTAACAAAACCCTAGGTTAGTTCATCCCTCTTGGGGGGATATCACATCTAGGGGGAGTTTTGTTCAGAAAATTGAGCTAAAGCAACTCTAATGGTAGGGATACCCAGACCTGCCTTCCTATGGTCGATGACATGGCACCCTTGATGGCCTGGTGTGGTCCAGCGGCAAGGTCTTCAGGACAAGACCCTCATGAGGGCCTCCCCCGGTCCTCCTGAGGTGGGCGACGCCAAGACCCCAAGAGGAGCGGCCTCCCCAGGCTGCCTCCCGAGGATCGGAGATCTCTATGTAGGTACCCAGCCTCCCGAGGCTGGGATGACGTGAGCCATGACGACAAAGGCCAGGAGGGCGCCAGTGGGTGCAGAAGGGGTTGTTTCCCTTTCGGTTCTAAGGGAGCAAGGACAGGCGTGGGTTCCCAAGGATCCCCCAAAGGTTTCCATTCTGGTGCAACAAGACCAAGACCACGAGCTCGACAGGACGAACATCATCGCCGAGCCCACCGCTACATCACAGCTGGAAGCTTTGCAGGAGAAGACCACCTTTCGTCAGGATAAGATATACTACTTGTCCCCTTTTGGATTGGCCACTGTGGGATCCCTTCCCACCTAAGTTTTGAGGGAAGAGGATCGAGGCCACTATAAATATAGGTCGTCCACCACAGTAGAGAGGGATCGGACCCTTTCCACCCTCACCCCTATAGCCCTCGAGAGGTTGTTCATCCGCTGTACTTGTTCATCCTCAGCTCCTCGTGAGGCCAATCCACCACAAAGCACGAGTAGGGTTTTACACCGGAAGGTGGCCCAAACTTGGGTAAACTACAGTGTCCATCTTCTTCCCCGCTCACGCGAATCCGGCGAGGCTAGGTAGTAGGGAGGTGAGCTAGAGGATGGAGAGGTTGAGATCTTCGCACACGCCCCAGAGTTTGAACCCTCTTGGGTCTGCGGTGCACTGAATCCGACATTTGACACGCCAGGTAGGGGGCGTGTCGAGGTTTCGTTTCTCCTATGACTGCGCTCCTCTCTTTCCCTGGTGCCTCCATGGCAGATGCTGATGTCTACTACACAACCTTCTTCTTGTAGACTCGTGTTGGGCCTCCAAGCGCAGAGTTTTGTAGGATATTAGCAAATTTCCCTCAAGTGGATGACCTAAGGTTTATCAAGCCGTGGGAGGCGTAGGATGAAGATGGTCTCTCTCAAGCAACCCTGCAACCGAATAACAAAGAGTCTCTTGTGTCCCCAACACACCCAATACAATGGTAAATTGTATAGGTGCACTAGTTGGGAGAAGAGATGGTGATACAAGTGTAATATGGATGCTAGAAATATATTTTTATAATCTGAATAAATAAAAACAGTGAGGTAACTAGTAACAAAAGTGAGCAAAACGGTGTTGCATGCTTGAAAAAAGGCCTAGGGTTCATACTTTCACTAGTGCAAGTTCTCTCAACAATGATAGCATAATTGGATCACATAACAATCCCTCAACGTGCAACAAAGAGTCGCTCCAAAGTTCCTATCGCGGAGAACATAAGATGAAATTGCTTGTAGGGTAAGAAACCACCTCAAAGTTATTCTTTTCAATCAATCCATTGAGCTATTCCTATAAGTGTCACAAACAACCCTAGAGTTCGTAGTAAAATAACACCATATGATACACATCAATCAACCCTAATGTCACCTAGATACTCCAATGTCACCACAAGTATCCATGGGTCAATTATATATTATGCATCAAACAACTTCAGATTCATAATATTCAATCCAACACAAAGAACTTCAAGAGTATCCCAAGATTTCTATCGGAGAAAGGAATATGAAAATGCGTACCAGCCCCTATGCATAGATTACCCCAATGTCACCATGGGAATCCGCAAGTTGATAACCAAAACATACATCAAGTGGATCAATAGAACATCCCATTGTCACCATGGATATCCCATCACAAGACATACATCACGTGCTCTCACATCCAAATATTTAATCTGACATAACAAAATCGCAAAGGAAAAGATTCAATTCATCATAAGGTAGAGAGGGAAGAACACCATAAGATCCAACTATAATGACAAAGCTTGCAGTACATCAAGATCGTGCCAAATCAAGAACACGAGAGACAAAGAGAGAGAGAGAGAGAGAGAGAGAGAGAGAGAGATATCAAAGACGTAGCTACTGGTACATACCCTTAGCCCCGAGGGTGAACTACTCCCTCCTCGTCATGCATGAAGGCCACCGGGATGATGAAAATGGCCTCCGATGATGATTCCCCCCTTCGGCAGGGTGCCGGAATAGGCTTAGATTGGTTTTTCATGAACTCAGAGGCTTGCGGTGGCGGAGCTCCCGATCTAGGTTTCTTTTTGGAGGTTTGTGGATTTATAGGAATTTTTGGTGTCGGTCTCACGTTAATGGGGGTCCACGAGGCGGCGACAAGCCAGGGGGCGCGCCTTCCACCCTTGTGGTTTCCTCTAGACTGTTATGGCCGAACTCTTATGCTTCAGGGGTATCTTTTGGTCCATAAAAAATCACCGTAAATTTTCAGCCCATTACGAGAACTTTTATTTCTGCACAAAAAACAACACCATGGTAGTTCTGCTGAAAACAACGTCAGTCCGGGTTAGTTCTAATCAAATCATATAGAATTGTTGTTAACATGGCATGAATACTTCATAAATTACAGATACATTGGAAACGTATCAGCATCCCGAGGCTTAATTCATGCTCGTCCTCGAGTAGGTAAATGATAAAAGAAATAATTTATGAAGCGTGAATGCTAGCAATGCACAAGTTTGATCAATGGTAATTTCAGTCACTTTTTCTAGCCTCATTATATATCATAAAGAGTAGCTCATCTCATAAAACTTCTCATGATCAAGTACCAAGCTATTCACATGTTAAAGCATAGATCATAAACTTTCTTGAAAACTAACAAACAATTGCAATTCATCTTATTTTCAGGAAGGGTCTAGTAAGAGCTTTGATTTAGCAAATCCCACATACTCAACTATCGTATAGTCTTCCATGATTGCTACCACTCAAAGCATATTTTGGAACAAATAGCATCCATTGAAGACAGAGAAAGGTAGGGGCTTAATGTTTTGCCTCCCAACTTATTTATCATATAGATAATTGTCAACAATAATAATTCATGATCAAATATATTTGAATGGCCATATATGCCTAGATCTTTCCCCATCACATGATGCTTGCGAACTAAAGAGTAGGTTGGAATGAGAAGGAATACTATTGACTCTTGCATAAAAGTAAAAGATAGGCCCTTCACAGAGGGAAGCAAGAGGGAAGCAGGGATTTGCAGAGGTACCAGATCTCGAAGCTTTTAAAATAGAGATGAATATAATTTTGAGAAGTATGCTTTCATTGTCAACATAACGACCAAGAGTTCTCTCTATCTTCCATGCTAGGCACATTACAGGCGGTTCCCAAACAGAATGGTAAAGTTTTTAATCCCCCTCCACCAACACTCACACTCAACGGCTGATCCGAAACAACGGGTACCATCCATACCAACAACAATCCTCAGGGAGTTCTGTTTGATGGTTATACTTTAATTTGATTTCGAGCATGGAACTAGGCTTCCCGATTACCAGCCACTTTTTCGTGAATGATAAGTGAATCAACGCTCATCGTGAGAATAACCCACCTAGCATGGAAGATACTAACAGCTCCTAGTCGCTACATGAGCGATTCAGGGATACAAAACAGATTATTATTTGAAGGTTTAGAGTTTGGCACATGCAAATTTACTTGGAACAGCAGGTAAATACCGCATATAGGTAGATATGGTGGACACTCATGGCATGAAGCGGGGTTTAAGGGTTTTTGTATGCACAAGTAGTATCTCTACTTAGTACAAATTTTGGCTAGCAAAAGATCTAAGCAAGCACCGCATGTTGGAGGATCCATAACAATATAACTTCTATACAAATATACCCAAACATAACTCATTACGTTGCCTTCCTTCTCCAACTTCAACTAAGCTCAAGTTTGAAAATAACTAATGGGGATCACAATCATAGAAGATGTCCAAGATAGTATATTTATATGTGAAATCTCTCTTCCTTCAATATTCTTTCATGAATTGTTCAAGTGACCAATTTTGTGTTTGCTAACTTTCAATAAATTTTACCACCTATACTTCTTATATGTGAAGTCATTACTCCCCATGGGATAAACATATGAAACATATATAATTTCAGATTTATGATATTCAAATCATTCAACCATTTACTCATAGGATATAAGTGAAGCACATGAGTAAATGACAAACTACTCCAAAAAGATATAAGTGAAGATCTATGTGTAGTTGAATAATTATGTAGCTATGTGAAGACTCTCTCTCATTTAAAAATTTCATATCTAATGTATTTTATTCAAACAACAAGCAAAACAAAATAAAATGACATTGGAAGGATAGCACATATCATCTGAAGAAGCAAAAACATAGGCTCAACCAAAACTTACCGATAGTTGTTGAAGAAGAAAAGTGGGATGTCAATCGGGGCATCCCCAAGCTTAGATGCTGGGGACTTCTTGAAATATTATTTTGGAATGCCTTGGGTATCCCCAAGCTTGAGCTTTTCTGTCTCCTTAATTCCTTTTATATCATGGTTTCCCCAAATCTTAAAAACTTCATCCACACAGAACTCAACAAGAACTCATGAAATAAGTTAGTATTAATCAACGCAAAACCTTATCATCCTATACTATAGAAAATCACTAAAATTATAATTTTACATTGCATACCAAATGCCTCTGCATATTTAATACTCCTATCCTCAAATAGAATCATTAAACAAGCAAACATATGCAAACATAACATCAATCTGTCTAAACAGAATAGTCTGTAAAGAATGCAAGAGGAATGATACTTCCCTAATTTCAAAATTCTGAAAAATTACCACACTGTAGAGAATTTATCATGGCATATTGTGTCAAAATTTCAAGATTTTATCACATTCTGACTTTTCTAGGGAATTTTTGCAATAGCGGTAAACTTTCTGTTTTGAAATAGCAATTCATATACTTGCAAATTGTGCATGGTGAAGGCTATCCTTCACACTTTTATTGAAATAAAAGATACCAAAACTGATTCTAAATAATAACAAGAAAATCTAAACAAAATAAAATGATGCTCCAAGCATAACACATATCTTGTGGTGAATAAAAATATAGCCTCAAGTAAATTTACCAATAGGCGAAGACGAAAGAGGGGATGCCATCCGGGGCATCCCCAAGCTTAGATGCTTGGTTATCCTTGTATATTACCTTGGGGTGCCTTGGGCATCCCCAAGCTTAGGCTCTTGCCACTTCTTATTCCATAGTCCATCAAATCTTTACCCAAAACATCAAAACTTCACAACACAAAACTCAACAGAAAATCTTACGAGCTCCGTTAGTATAAGAAAATAAATCACACTTAGGTACTGTTGTGAACTCATTCTAAATTCATATTGGTGTTATATCTACTTTATTACAACTTCTACATGGTTCATACCCTCCGATACTACTCATAGATTCATCAAAATAAGCAGACAACATGTAGAAAACAGAATCTGTTTAAAACAGAACAGTCTGTAGCAATCAGGAAACTTCGTATACTTCGGTAAATCAAAAAATTCTGAAAAATTAGGAAAACCTGGGTAATTTGTATATCAATCTTGCGTAAATAATTCAGATCAAAATCACTCTTATGTGATTTTTTAAAATTGTTTTACTGGGTGCAAAAGTTTCTATTTTTCAGCAAAATCAAATCAACAATCTACCAAGCTATCCCAAAGGTCTTACTTGCCACAAACACGGAATTAAAACATGAAAACACATCTAAACAGAGTCTATAATGTGCATTTATTTAAAAACAGGAAAAAACAAAAGCATAAAATAAAATTGGGTTGCCTCCCAACGAGCGCTACTGTTTAACGCCCCTAGCTACACTAGTAGAAAAAGGGCCTAATGTCAACCACAATAGTCCCGGTGTGTAAAAAAACCGGCGCTAATTTTATAATTAGTGCCGGTCCAAACGGCTAGGGGGGCGGAGATCATTAGTACCGGTTCGTGCCAACCCTTTAGTACCGGTTCGAGCCACAAACCGGTACTAAAGTGGCTATTGTAGGTTATGGTCAGGCTGGGGGCCCACCAGCACCTTTAGTACCGGTTCGTGCCACAAACCAGTACTAGAGATTCCTAGTTGACAGCGGTTTTTCAGTCCCACCTCGCTCCACTAACAGAGTTTTTACCAGCTTAAATATGTTACTTCTGAAACTATCACAACCACTTCGTCTTCATTGAACTCTACGTGTAGAATTTGTGGCCTCAATATGAGTCTTCTTCGGTTCCTACCGAAGAGGACTCATATTGACAATTCAGATTGTACACAAAAAGATCATTGATGATCAATGTATTTTTTATGTATTTCTCTGTAGTAGTAGCGCATTTTGGCTGAAAGGCGGTACTGCTCAATGTATTTTTATGTATATTTTTACATGTTTACACAAGAGCCTGTTCGAACTAGACAACCACTTTCGAAGTATCAGGGTTTCGAATGAAAACTCATCTGTTACACCGGCTATTCAATATTTTAATAACTTAGTGCAACTCCGGACTTTTTTGCATTCAGATGCACAATTCAAATCCACGTCATCAACTTTGAACTCTTTCTGACATAATTTGCTATTTTCGATGCAATTACTGATTTGTTTTCAGAGATAAATCATCGTGAAAGTGAAAAGCACTACAAAATGAACTCTGAAAAGTTTGAAACTTGGCAAGGTATCATCATTTCACCCGCATAGCATGTGCAAAAAAGTAGAGAGGGTTACAACAAAAGCTGGATGCACTTTGTGTACAAACTGGACAACCTCTTTCGAAGTATCAGGGTTTCGGATGAAAACTAATCTGTTACACCGGCTATTCAATATTTTAATAACTTAGTACAACTCCGGACTTTTTTGCGTTCAGATGCACAATTCAAATCCACGTCATCAACTTTCAACCCTTTCTGACATAATTTGCTATTTTCGATGCATTTACTGATTTGTTTTCAGAGCTACATCACCGTGAATGTGAAAAGCACTAGAAACTTAACTCTCAAAAGGTTGAAACTTCGCAAGATATCATCATTTCACCCGCATAGCATGTGCAAAAAAGTAGAGAGTGTTACGGCAAAAACTGGATGCACTTCGTGTACAAACTGGACAATCTCTTTTGAAGTATCAGGGTTTCGGACGGAAACTCATATGTTACACCGGCTATTCAATATTTTAATAACTTAGTGCAACTCCGGACTTTTTTTGTGTTCAGATGCACAATTCAAATCCACGTCATCAACTTTCAACCCATTATGACATAATTTGCTATTTTCGATGCATTTACTCATTTGTTTTCAGAGCTAAATCACCATGAAAGTGAAAAGCACTACAAAATGAACTCTGAAAAGGTTGAAACTTCGCAAGATATCATCATTTCACCTGCATAGCATGTGCAAAAAAGTAGAGAGGGTTAGGCAAAAACTGGTTGCACTTCGTGTACAAAACTGGACAATCTTTTTCAAAGTATCAGGGTTTCGGACAAAAACTCATATGTTACACGGGCTATTCAATATTTTAATAACTTAGTACAACTCCAGACTTTATTTCGTTCAGATGCACAATTCAAATCCATGTCATCAACTTTCAACCCTTTCTGATATAATTTGCTATTTTTGATGCGTTTACTCATTTGTTTTCAGAGCTAAATCACCATGAAAGTCAAAATCACTCAAAATGAACTCTGAAAAGGTCGAAACTTGGCAAGGTATCATCATTTCACCCGCATAGCTTGTGCAAAAAAGTACAGAGTGTTACGGCAAAAACTGGATGCACTTGGTGTACAAACTAGACAATCTCTTTCGAAGTATCAGGGTTTCCAACGAATACTCATCTGTTACACCGGCTATTCAATATTTTAATAACGTAGTACAACTCCGAACTTTTTTTGCATTCAGATGCACAATTCAAATCCATGTCATCAACTTTCAACCCTTTCTGACATAATTTGCTATTTTCGATGCATTTACTCATTTGTTTTCAGAGCTAAATCACCGTGAAAGTGAAAAGCACTTCAAAATGAACTCGGAAAAGGTTAAAACTTGGCAAGGTATCATCATTTCACCCGCATAGCATGTGCAAAAAAGTAGAGAGGGTTACGACAAAAACTAGATGCACTTCGTATACAAAACTGGACAATCTTTTCCAAAGTATCTGGGTTTCGGACGAAAACTCATCTGTTACATCGGCTATTCGATATTTTAATAACTTAGTTCAACTCCGTACGTTTTTGCGTTTAGATGCACAATTCAAATCCACGTCATCAACTTTAAACCCTTTCTGACATAATTTGCTATTTTCGATGCGTTTACTCATTTGTTTTCAGAGATAAATCACCGTGACAGTCAAAATCACTACAAAATGAACTCTGAAAAGGTCGAAACTTGGCAAGGTATCATCATTTCACCCGCATAGCATGTGCAAAAAAGTAGAGAGTGTTACGGCAAAAACTGGTTGCAGTTCGTGTACAAACTAGACAATCTCTTTCGAAGTATCAGGGTTTCCGACGAATACTCATCTGTTACACCGGCTATTCAATATTTTAATAACTTAGTACAACTCCGGACTTTTTTTCGTTCAGATGCACAATTCAAATCCACATCATCAACTTTCAACCCTTTCTGATATAATTTGCTATTTTTGATGCGTTTACTCATTTGTTTTCAGAGCTAAATGATCGTGATAGTGAAAAGCACTACAAAATGAACCCTGAAAAGGTTGAAACTTGGCAAGGTATCATCATTTCACCCGCATAGCATGTGCAAAAAAGTAGAGAGGGTTAGGAAAATACTGGATGCACTTCGTGTACAAAACTGGACAATTTTTTTCAAAGTATCAGGGTTTCGGGCAAAAAGTCATACGTTACACCGGCTATTCAATATTTTAAAAACTTAGTACAACTCTAGACTTTTTTGCATTCAGATGCACAATTCAAATCCATGTCATCAACTTTCAACCCTTTCTGACATAATTTCCTATTTTCGATGCATTTACTCATTTGTTTTTAGAGCTAAATCACCGTGAAAGTGAAAAGCACTACAAAATGAACTCGGAAAAGGTTAAAACTTGGCAAGGTATCATCATTTCACCCGCATAGCATGTGCAAAAAAGTAGAGAGGGTTACGACAAAAACTGGATGCACTTCGTGTACAAAACTGGACAATCTTTTCCAAAGTATCTGGGTTTCGGACGAAAACTCATCTGTTACACCGGCTATTCAATATTTTAATAACTTAGTTCAACTCCGTACTTTTTCGCGTTTAGATGCACAATTCAAATCCACGTCATCAACTTTAAACCCTTTCTGACATAATTTGCCATTTTCGATGCGTTTACTCATTTGTTTTCAGAGCTAAATCACCGTGAAAGTCAAAATCACTACAAAATGAACTCTGAAAAGGTCGAAACTTGGCAAGGTATCATCATTTCACCCGCATAGCATGTGCAAAAAAGTAAAGAGTGTTACGGCAAAAACTGGTTGCACTTCGTGTACAAACTGGACAATCTCTTTCGAAGTATCAGGGTTTCCGACGAATACTCATCTGTTACACCGGCTATTTAATGTTTTAATAACTTAGTACAACTCCGGACTTTTTTCGTTCAGATGCACAATTCAAGTCCACATCATCAACTTTCAACCCTTTCTGATATAATTTCCTATTTTCGATGCGTTTACTCATTTGTTTTCAGAGGTAAATGATCGTGAAAGTGAAAAGCACTACAAAATGAACCCTGAAAAGGTTGAAACTTGGCAAGGTATCATCATTTCAACCGCATAGCATGTGCAAAAAAGTAGAGAGGGTTAGGCAAAAACTGGATGCACTTCGTGTACAAAACTGGACAATCTTTTTCAAAGTATCAGGGTTTCGGACAAAAACTCATACGTTACACGGGCTATTCATTATTTTAGTAACTTAGTACAACTCGGGACTTTTTTTCGTTCAGATGCACAATTCAAATCCACGTCATCAACTTTCAACCCTTTCTGATATAATTTGCTATTTTTGATGCGTTTACTCATTTGTTTTCAGAGCTAAATCACCATGAAAGTCAAAATCACTCAAAATGAACTCTGAAAAGGTCGAAACTTGGCAAGGTATCATAATTTCACCCGCATAGCATGTGCAAAAAAGTAGAGCGTGTTACGGCAAAAACTGGATGCACTTCGTGTAGAAACTAGACAATCTCTTTCGAAGTATCAGGGTTTCGGACGAAAACTCATCATTTACACCGGCTATTCAATATTTTAATAACTTAGTACAACTCCGGACTTTTTTTGCATTCAGATGCACAATTCAAATCCACGTCATCAACTTTCAACCCTTTGTGACATAATTTGCTATTTTCGATGCATTTACTCATTTGTTTTCAGAGCTAAATCACCGTGAAAGTGAAAAGCACTACAAAATGAACTCGGAAAAGGTTAAAACTTGGCAAGGTATCATCATTTCACCCGCATAGCATGTGCAAAAAAGTAGAGAGGGTTACGACAAAAACTTGATGCACTTCATGTATAAAACTGGACAATCTTTTTCAAAGTATGTGGGTTTCGGACGAAAACTCATCTGTTACACCAGCTATTTAATATTTTAATAACTTAGTTCAACTCCGTACTTTTTCGCGTTTAGATGCACAATTCAAATCCACGTCATCAACTTTAAACCCTTTCTGACATAATTTGCTATTTTCGATGCGTTTACTCATTTGTTTTCAGAGCTAAATCACCGTGAAAGTCAAAATCACTACAAAATGAACTCTGAAAAGGTCGAAACTTGGCAAGGTATCATCATTTCACCCGCATAGCATGTGCAAAAAAGTAGAGAGTGTTACGGCAAAAACTGGATGCACTTCGCGTACAAACTGGACAATATCTTTCGAAGTATCAGGGTTTCGGACGGAAACTCATATGTTACACCGACTATTCAATATTTTAATAACTTAGTGCAACTCCAGACTTTTTTTGTGTTCAGATGCACAATTCAAATCCACGTCATCAACTTTCAACCCTTTCTGACATAATTTGCTATTTTCGATGCATTTACTCATTTGTTTTCAGAGCTAAATCACCGTGAAAGTGAAAAGCACTACAAAATGAACTCTGAAAAGGTTGTAACTTCGCAAGGTATCATCATTTCACCCTCATAGCATGTGCAAAAAAGTAGAGAGGGTTAGGAAAAAAACTGGAGGCACTTCGTATACAAAAGTGGACAATCTTTTTCAAAGTATCTGGGTTTCGGACGAAAACTCATCTGTTACACCGGCTATTCAATATTTTAATAACTTAGTTCAACTCCGTACTTTTTCGCGTTCAGATGCACAATTCAAATCCACGTCATCAACTTTAAACTCTTTCTGACATAATTTACTATTTTTGATGCGTTTACTCATTTGTTTTCAGAGCTAAATCATCGTGAAAGTCAAAATCACTACAAAATGAACTCTGAAAAGGTCGAAACTTGGCAAGGTATCATCATTTCACCCGCATAGCATGTGCAAAAAAGTAGAGAGTGTTACGGCAAAAACTGGAGGCAGTTCGTGTACAAACTGGACAATCTCTTTCGAAGTATCAGGGTTTCGGACGAAAACTCATCTGTTACACCGGCTATTCAATATTTTAATAACTTAGTGCAACTCCGGACTTTTTTTGTCTTCAGATGCACAATTCAAATCCACGTCATCAAATTTCAACCCTTTCTGACATAATTTGCTATTTTCGATGCATTTACTCATTTGTTTTCAGAGCTAAATCACCGTGAAAGTGAAAAGCACTACAAAATGAACTCTGAAAAGGTTGAAACTTCGCAAGGTATCATCATTTCACCCGCACAGCATGTGCAAAAAAGTAGAGAGGGTTACGACAAAAACAGGATGCACTTCGTATACAAAAGTGGACAATCTTTTTCAAAGTATCTGGGTTTCGGACGAAAACTCATCTGTTACACCGGCTATTCAATATTTTAATAACTTAGTTCAACTCCGTACTTTTTCGCGTTCAGATCCACAATTCAAATCCACGTCATCAACTTTAAACCCTTTCTGACATAATTTGCTATTTTCGATGCATTTACTCATTTGTTTTCAGAGCTAAATCACCGTGAAAGTCAAAATCACTACAAAATGAACTCTGAAAAGGCCGAAACTTGGAAAGGTATCATCATTTCACCCGCATAGCATGTGCAAAAAAGTAGAGAGTGTTACGGCAAAAACTAGATGCACTTCGTGTACAAACTGGACAATCTCTTTCGAAGTATCAGGGTTTCGGACGAAAACTCATCTGTTACACCGGCTATTCAATATTTTAATAATTTAGTGCAACTCCGGACTTTTTTTGTGTTCAGATGCACAATTCAAATCCACGTCATCAACTTTCAACCCTTTCTGACATAATTTGCTATTTTCGATGCATTTACTCATTTGTTTTCAAAGCTAAATCACCGTGAAAGTGAAAAGCACTACAAAATGAACTCTGAAAAGGTTGAAACTTCGCAAGGTATCATCATTTCACCCGCATAGCATGTGCAAAAAAGTAGAGAGGGTTACGACAAAAACTGGATGCACTTTGTATACAAAAGTGGACAATCTTTTTCAAAGTATCTGGGTTTCGGACGAAAACTCATCTGTTACACCGGCTATTCAATATTTTAATAACTTAGTTCAACTCCATACTTTTTCGCGTTCAGATGCACAATTCAAATCCACGTCATCAACTTTAAACCCTTTCTGACATAATTTGCAATTTTCGATGCGTTTACTCATTTGTTTTCAGAGCTAAATCACCGTGAAAGTCAAAATCACTACAAAATGAACTCTGAAAAGGTCGAAACTTGGAAAGGTATCATCATTTCACCCGCATAGCATGTGCAAAAAAGTAGAGAGTGTTACGGCAAAAACTAGATGCACTTCGTGTACAAACTGGACAATCTCTTTCGAAGTATCAGGGTTTCGGACGAAAACTCATCTGTTACACCGGCTATTCAATATTTTAATAACTTAGTGCAACTCCGGACTTTTTTTGTGTTCAGATGCACAATTCAAATCCACGTCATCAACTTTCAACCCTTTCTGACATAATTTGCTATTTTTGATGCATTTACTCATTTGTTTTCAGAGCTAAATCACCGTGAAAGTGAAAAGCACTACAAAATGAACTCTGAAAAGGTTGAAACTTCGCAAGGTATCATCATTTCACCCGCATAGCATGTGCAAAAAAGTAGAGAGTGTTACGGCAAAAACTGGATGCACTTCATATACAAAAGTGGACAATCTTTTTCAAAGTATCAGGGTTTCGGACGAAAACTCATCTGTTACACCGGCTATTCAATATTTTAATAACTTAGTTCAACTCCGTACTTTTTCGCATTCAGATGCACAATTCAAATCCACGTCATCAACTTTAAACCCTTTCTGACATAATTTGCTATTTTCGATGCGTTTACTCATTTGTTTTCAGAGCTAAATCACCGTGAAAGTCAAAATCACTACAAAATGAACTCTGAAAAGGCCGAAACTTGGAAAGGTATCATCATTTCACCTGCATAGCATGTGCAAAAAAGTACAGAGTGTTACGGCAAAAACTAGATGCACTTCGTGTACAAACTGGACAATCTCTTTCGAAGTATCAGGGTTTCGGACGAAAACTCATCTGTTACACCGGCTATTCAATATTTTAATAACTTAGTGCAACTCCAGACTTTTTTTGTGTTCAGATGCACAATTCAAATCCACATCATCAACTTTCAACCCTTTCTGACATAATTTGCTATTTTCGATGCATTTACTCATTTGTTTTCAAAGCTAAATCACCGTGAAAGTGAAAAGCACTACAAAATGAACTCTGAAAAGGTTGAAACTTCGCAAGGTATCATCATTTCACCCGCATAGCATGTGCAAAAAAGTAGAGAGGGTTACGACAAAAACTGGATGCACTTTGTATACAAAAGTGGACAATCTTTTTCAAAGTATCTGGGTTTCGGACGAAAACTCATCTGTTACACCGGCTATTCAATATTTTAATAACTTAGTTCAACTCCATACTTTTTCGCGTTCAGATGCACAATTCAAATCCACGTCATCAACTTTAAACCCTTTCTGACATAATTTGCTATTTTCGATGCGTTTACTCATTTGTTTTCAGAGCTAAATCACCGTGAAAGTCAAAATCACTACAAAATGAACTCTGAAAAGGTCGAAACTTGGAAAGGTATCATCATTTGACCCGCATAGCATGTGCAAAAAAGTAGAGAGTGTTACGGCAAAAACTAGATGCACTTCGTGTACAAACTGGACAATCTCTTTCGAAGTATCAGGGTTTCGGACGAAAACTCATCTGTTACACCGGCTATTCAATATTTTAATAACTTAGTGCAACTCCGGACTTTTTTGTGTTCAGATGCACAATTCAAATCCTCGTCATCAACTTTCAACCCTTTCTGACATAATTTGCTATTTTCGATGCATTTACTCATTTGTTTTCAGAGCTAAATCACCGTGAAAGTGAAAAGCACTACAAAATGAACTCTGAAAAGGTTGAAACTTCGCAAGGTATCATCATTTCACCCACATAGCATGTGCAAAAAAGTAGAGAGGGTTACGACAAAAACTGGATGCACTTCATATACAAAAGTGGACAATCTTTTTCAAAGTATCTGGGTTTCGGACGAAAACTCATCTGTTACACCGGCTATTCAATATTTTAATAACTTAGTTCAACTCCATACTTTTTCGTGTTCAGATGCACAATTCAAATCCACGTCATCAACTTTAAACCCTTTCTGACATAATTTGCTATTTTCGATGCGTTTACTCATTTGTTTTCAGAGCTAAATCACCGTGAAAGTCAAAATCACTACAAAATGAACTCTGAAAAGGTCGAAACTTGGAAAGGTATCATCATTTCACCCGCATAGCATGCGCAAAAAAGTAGAGAGTGTTACGGCAAAAACTAGATGCACTTCGTGTACAAACTAGACAATCTCTTTCGAAGTATCAGGGTTTCGGACGAAAACTCATCTGTTACACCGGCTATTCAATATTTTAATAACTTAGTGCAACTCCGGACTTTTTTTGTGTTCAGATGCACAATTCAAATCCACGTCATCAACTTTCAACCCTTTCTGACATAATTTGCTATTTTCGATGCATTTACTCATTTGTTTTCAGAGCTAAATCACCGTAAAGTGAAAAGCACTACAAAATGAACTCTGAAAAGGTTGAAACTTCGCAAGGTATCATCATTTCACCCGCATAGCATGTGCAAAAAAGTAGAGAGGGTTACGACAAAAACTGGATGCACTTCATATACAAAAGTGGACAATCTTTTTCAAAGTATCTGGGTTTCGGACGAAAACTCATCTGTTACACCGGCTATTCAATATTTTAATAACTTAGTTCAACTCCATACTTTTTCGCGTTCAGATGCACAATTCAAATCCACGTCATCAACTTTAAACCCTTTCTGACATAATTTGCTATTTTCGATGCGTTTACTCATTTGTTTTCAGAGCTAAATCACCGTGAAAGTCAAAATCACTACAAAATGAACTCTGAAAAGGTCGAAACTTGGAAAGGTATCATCATTTCACCCGCATAGCATGTGGAAAAAAGTAGAGAGTGTTACGGCAAAAACTAGATGCACTTCGTGTACAAACTGGACAATCTCTTTCGAAGTATCAGGGTTTCGGACGAAAACTCATCTGTTACACCGGCTATTCAATATTTTAATAACTTAGTGCAACTCCGGACTTTTTTTGTGTTCAGATGCACAATTCAAATCCACGTCATCAACTTTCAACCCTTTCTGACATAATTTGCAATTTTCGATGCATTTACTCATTTGTTTTCAGAGCTAAATCACCGTGAAAGTGGAAAGCACTACAAAATGAACTCTGAAAAGGTTGAAACTTCGCAAGGTATCATCATTTCACCCGCATAGCATGTGCAAAAAAGTAGAGAGGGTTACGACAAAAACTGGATGCACTTCATATACAAAAGTGGACAATCTTTTTCAAAGTATCTGGGTTTCGGACGAAAACTCATCTGTTACACCGGCTATTCAATATTTTAATAACTTAGTTCAACTCCATACTTTTGCGTGTTCAGATGCAGAATTCAAATCCACGTCATCAACTTTAAACCCTTTCTGACATAATTTGCTATTTTCGATGCGTTTACTCATTTGTTTTCAGAGCTAAATCACCGTGAAAGTCAAAATCACTACAAAATGAACTCTGAAAAGGTCGAAACTTGGAAAGGTATCATCATTTCACCCGCATAGCATGTGAAAAAAGGTAGAGAGTGTTACGGCAAAAACTAGATGCACTTAGTGTACAAACTGGACAATCTCTTTCGAAGTATCAGGGTTTCGGACGAAAACTCATCTGTTACACCGGCTATTCAATATCTTAATAACTTAGTGCAACTCCGGACTTTTTTTGTGTTGAGATGCACAATTCAAATCCACGTCATCAACTTTCAACCCTTTCTGACATAATTTGCTATTTTCGATGCATTTACTCATTTGTTTTCAGAGCTAAATCACCGTGAAAGTGAAAAGCACTACAAAATGAACTCTGAAAAGGTTGAAACTTTGCAAGGTATCATCATTTCACCCGCATAGCATGTGAAAAAAAATAGAGAGGGTTACGACAAAAACTGGATGCACTTCGTATACAAAAGTGGACAATCTTTTTCAAAGTATCTGGGTTTCGGACGAAAACTCATCTGTTACACCGGCTATTCAATATTTTAATAACTTAGTTCAACTCCGTACTTTTTCGCGTTCAGATGCACAATTCAAATCCACGTCATCAACTTTAAACCCTTTCTGACATAATTTGCTATTTTCGATGCGTTTACTCATTTGTTTTCAGAGCTAAATCACCGTGAAAGTCAAAATCACTACAAAATGAACTCTGAAAAGGCCGAAACTTGGAAAGGTATCATCATTTCACCTGCATAGCATGTGCAAAAAAGTAGAGAGTGTTACGGCAAAAACTAGATGCACTTCGTGTACAAACTGGACAATCTCTTTCGAAGTATCAGGGTTTCGGACGAAAACTCATCTGTTGCACCGGCTATTCAATATTTTAATAACTTAGTGCAACTCCGGACTTTTTTTGTGTTCAGATGCACAATTCAAATCCACGTCATCAACTTTCAACCCTTTCTGACATAATTTGCTATTTTCGATGCATTTACTCATTTGTTTTCAAAGCTAAATCACCGTGAAAGTGAAAAGCACTACAAAATGAACTCTGAAAAGGTTGAAACTTCGCAAGGTATCATCATTTCACCCGCATAGCATGTGCAAAAAAGTAGAGAGGGTTACGACAAAAACTGGATGCACTTTGTATACAAAAGTGGACAATCTTTTTCAAAGTATCTGGGTTTCGGACGAAAACTCATCTGTTACACCGGCTATTCAATATTTTAATAACTTAGTTCAACTCCATACTTTTTCGCGTTCAGATGCACAATTCAAATCCACGTCATCAACTTTAAACCCTTTCTGACATAATTTGCAATTTTCGATGCGTTTACTCATTTGTTTTCAGAGCTAAATCACCGTGAAAGTCAAAATCACTACAAAATGAACTCTGAAAAGGTCGAAACTTGGAAAGGTATCATCATTTCACCCGCATAGCATGTGCAAAAAAGTAGAGAGTGTTACGGCAAAAACTAGATGCACTTCGTGTACAAACTGGACAATCTCTT
>NC_041381.1:79645025-79674612 GCF_002162155.2 Triticum dicoccoides
TTGTTTTCAGAGCTAAATCACCGTAAAGTGGAAAGCACTACAAAATGAACTCTGAAAAGGTTGAAACTTCGCAAGGTATCATCATTTCACCCGCATAGCATGTGCAAAAAAGTAGAGAGGGTTACGACAAAAACTGGATGCACTTCATATACAAAAGTGGACAATCTTTTTCAAACTATCTGGGTTTCGGACGAAAACTCATCTGTTACACCGGCTATTCAATATTTTAATAACTTAGTTCAACTCCATACTTTTTCGTGTTCAGATGCACAATTCAAATCCACGTCATCAACTTTAAACCCTTTCTGACATAATTTGCTATTTTCGATGCGTTTACTCATTTGTTTTCAGAGCTAAATCACCGTGAAAGTCAAAATCACTACAAAATGAACTCTGAAAAGGTCGAAACTTGGAAAGGTATCATCATTTCACCCGCATAGCATGTGAAAGAAAGTAGAGAGTGTTACGGCAAAAACTAGATGCACTTCGTGTACAAACTGGACAATCTCTTTCGAAGTATCAGGGTTTAGGACGAAAACTCATCTGTTACACCGGCTATTCAATATTTTAATAACTTAGTGCAACTCCGGACTTTTTTTGTGTTCAGATGCACAATTCAAATCCACGTCATCAACTTTCAACCCTTTCTGACATAATTTGTTATTTTCGATGCATTTACTCATTTGTTTTCAGAGCTAAATCACCGTGAAAGTGAAAAGCACTACAAAATGAACTCTGAAAAGGTTGAAACTTTGCAAGGTATCATCATTTCACCCGCATAGCATGTGAAAAAAAGTAGAGAGGGTTACGACAAAAACTGGATGCACTTCGTATACAAAAGTGGACAATCTTTTTCAAAGTATCTGGGTTTCGGACGAAAACTCATCTGTTACACCGGCTATTCAATATTTTAATAACTTAGTTCAACTCCGTACTTTTTCGCGTTCAGATCCACAATTCAAATCCACGTCATCAACTTTAAACCCTTTCTGACATAATTTGCTATTTTCGATGCGTTTACTCATTTGTTTTCAGAGCTAAGTCATCATGAAAGTCAAAATCACTACAAAATGAATTCTGAAAAGGTCGGAACTTGGAAAGGTATCATCATTTCACCCGCATAGCATGTGCAAAAAAGTAGAGAGTGTTACGGCAAAAACTAGATGCACTTCGTGTACAAACTGGACAATCTCTTTCGAAGTATCAAGGTTTCGGACGAAAACTCATCTGTTACACCGGCAATTCAATATTTTAATAACTTAGTGCAACTCCGGACTTTTTTGTGTTCAGATGCACAATTCAAATCCACATCATCAACTTTCAACCCTTTCTGACATAATTTGCTATTTTCGATGCATTTACTCATTTGTTTTCAGAGCTAAATCACCGTGAAAGTGAAAAGCACTACAAAATGAACTCTGAAAAGGTTGAAACTTTGCAAGGTATCATCATTTCACCCGCATAGCATGTGCAAAAAAGTAGAGAGGGTTACGACAAAAACTGGATGCACTTCATATTCAAAAGTGGACAATCTTTTTCAAAGTATCTGGGTTTCAGACGAAAACTCATCTGTTACACCGGCTATTCAATATTTTAATAACTTAGTTCAACTCCATACTTTTTTGCGTTCAGATGCACAATTCAAATCCACTTCATCAACTTTAAACCCTTTCTGACATAATTTGCTATTTTCGATGCGTTTACTCATTTGTTTTCAGAGCTAAATCACCATGAAAGTCAAAATCACTACAAAATGAATTCTGAAAAGGTCGGAACTTGGAAAGGTATCATCATTTCACCCGCATAGCATGTGCAAAAAAGTAGAGAGTGTTACGGCAAAAACTAGATGCACTTCGTGTACAAACTGGACAATCTCTTTCGAAGTATCAAGGTTTCGGACGAAAACTCATCTGTTACACCGGCTATTCAATATTTTAATAACTTAGTGCAACTCCGGACTTTTTTTGTGTTCAGATGCACAATTCAAATCCACATCATCAACTTTCAACCCTTTCTGACATAATTTGCTATTTTCGATGCATTTACTCATTTGTTTTCAGAGCTAAATCACCGTGAAAGTGAAAAGCACTACAAAATGAACTTTGAAAAGGTTGAAACTTCGCAAGGTATCATCATTTCACCCGCATAGCATGTGCAAAAAAGTAGAGAGGGTTATGACAAAAACTTGATGCACTTCATATACAAAAGTGGACAATCTTTTTCAAAGTATCTGGGTTTCGGACGAAAACTCATCTGTTACACCGGCTATTCAATATTTTAATAACTTAGTTCAACTCCGTACTTTTTCGTGTTCAGATGCACAATTCAAATCCACGTCATCAACTTTAAACCCTTTCTGACATAATTTGCTATTTTCGATGCGTTTACTCATTTGTTTTCAGAGCTAAATCATCGTGAAATTCAAAATCACTACAAAATGAACTCTGAAAAGGTCGAAACTTGGCAAGGTATCATCATTTCACCCGCATAGCATGTGCAAAAAAGTAGAGAGTGTTACGGCAAAAACTGGATGCACTTCGTGTACAAAATGGACAATCTCTTTCGAAGTATCGGGGTTTCGGACGAAAACTCATCTGTTACACCGGCTATTCATTATTTTAATAACTTAGTGCAACTCCGGACTTTTTTTGTGTTCAGATGCACAATTCAAATCCACATCATCAACTTTCAACCCTTTCTGACATAATTTGCTATTTTCAATGCATTTACTCATTTGTTTTCAGAGCTAAATCACTGTGAAAGTGAAAAGCACTACAAAATGAACTCTGAAAAGGTTGAAACTTCGCAAGGTATCATCATTTCACCCGCATAGCATGTGCAAAAAAGTAGAGAGGGTTACGACAAAAACTGAATGCACTTCGTGTACAAACTGGACAATCTCTTTCGTAGTATTAGGGTTTCCGACGAATACTCATCTGTTACACCGGCTATTCAATATTTTAATAACTTAGTACAACTCCGGACTTATTTTGCGTTCAGATGCATGATTCAAATCCACGTAATCAACTTTCAACCCTTTCTGACATAATTTGCTAGTTTCGATGCATTTACAGATTTGTTTTCAGAGCTAAATCACCGTGAATGTGAAATGCAGTACAAAATTAACTCTTAAAAGGTTGAAACTTCGCAAGATATCATCGTTTCACCCGCATAGCATGTGCAAAAAGTAGAGAGGGTTACGGCAAAAACTGGATGCACTTCGCATACAAAACTGGACAATCTTTTTCAAAGTATCAGGGTTTCGGACGAAAACTCATCTGTTACACCGGCTATTCAATATTTTAATATCTTAGTACAACTCCGGACTTTTTGGCGTTCAGATGCACAATTCAAATCCACGTCATCAACTTTCAACCCTTTCTGACATAATTTGCTATTTTCGATGTGTTTACTCATTTGTTTTTAGAGCTAAATCACTGTGAAAGTAAAAATCACTACCAAATGCACTCTGAAAAGGTCGAAACTGGGCAAGGTATCATCATTTCACCTGCATAGCATGTGCAAAAAAGTAGAGAGTGTTATGGCAAAAAGTAGATGCACTTCGTGTACAAACTGGACAATCTCTTTCGAAGTATCAGGGTTTCGGACGAAAACTCTTCTGTTACACCGGCTATTCAATATTTAAATAACTTAGTACAACTCCGGACTTTTTTTGTGTTCAGATGCACAATTCAAATCCACGTCATCAACTTTCAACCCTTTCTGACATAATTTGCTATTTTCGATGCATTTACTCATGTGTTTTCAGAGCTAAATCTCCGTGAAAGTGAAAAGCACTACAAAATGAACTCTGAAAAGGTTGAATCTTCGCAAGGTATCACCTCGCTCCGCTAACAGAGTTTCTACCAGCTCAAATATGTTACTTCTGAAACTATCACAACCACTTGGTCTTCATCGAACTCTGTGTGTAGAATTTGTGGCCTAATATGAGTCTTCTCCGGTTCCTACCGAAGAGGACTCATATTGACAATTCAGATTGTACACAAGAAGATCATTGATGATCAATGTATTTTTGATTTATTTCTCTGTAGTAGTAGCGCGTTTTGGCTGAAAGGCGGTACTGCTCAATGTATTTTTATGTATATTTTTACATGTTTACACAAGAGCCTGTTCGAACTAGACAACCACTTTTGAAGTATCAGGGTTTCGAATGACAACTCATCTGTTACACCGGCTATTCAATATTTTAATAACTTAGTACAACTCCGGACTTTTTTGCGTTCAGATGCACAATTCAAATCCATGTCATCAACTTTCAACCCTTTCTGACATAATTTGCTATTTTCGATGCAATTACTGATTTGTTTTCAGAGCTAAATCACCGTGAAAGTGAAAAGCACTACAAAATGAACTCTGAAAAGGTTGAAACTTGGCAAGGTATCATCATTTCACCCGCATAGCAGGTGCAAAAAAGTAGAGAGGGTTACAACAAAAGCTGGATGCAGTTTGTGTACAAATTGGTCAACCTCTTTTGAAGTATCAGGGTTTCGGATGAAAACTAATTTGTTACACCGGCTATTCAATATTTTAATAACTTAGTACAACTCCGGACTTTTTTCGTTCAGATGCACAATTCAAATCCACGTCATCAACTTTCAACCCTTTCTGACATAATTTGCTATTTTCGATGCATTTACTCATTTGTTTTCAGAGCTAAATCATCGTGAAAGTGAAAAGCACTACAAAATGAACTCTAAAAAGGTTGAAACTTGGCAAGGTATCATCATTTCACCCGCATAGCATGTGCAAAAAAGTAGAGAGGGTTACGGCAAAAACTGGATGCACTTCGTGTACAAAACTGGACAATCTTTTTCAAAGTATCAGGGTTTCGGACGAAAACTCATCTGTTACACTGGCTATTCATTATTTTAATAACTTAGTACAACTCCAGACTTTTTTGCGTTCAGATGCACAATTCCAATCCACGTCATAACTTTCATCCCTTTCTTATATAATTTGCTATTTTTGATGTGTTTACTCATTTGTTTTCAGAGCTAAATCACCGTGAAAGTCAAAATCACTCGAAATGAACTCTGAAAAGGTCGAAACTTGGCAAGGTATCATCATTTCACCCGCATAGCATGTGCAAAAAAGTAGAGAGGGTTACAACAAAAGATGGTTACACTTTGTGTATAAACTGGACAACCTCTTTTGAAGTATCAGGGCTTCGGATGAAAATTAATCTGTTACCCCGGCTATTCAATATTTTAGTAACTTAGTACAACTCCGGACTTTTCTTGCGTTCAGATGCACAATTCAAATCCACGTCATCAACTTTCAACCCTTTCTGACATAATTTGCTAGTTTTGATGCATTTACAGATTTGTTTTCAGAGCTAAATCACCGTGTATGTGAAATGCACTACAAAATTAACTCTTAAAAGGTTGAAACTTCGCAAGATATCATCATTTCACCCGCATAGCATGTGCAAAAAGTAGAGAGGGTTACGGCAAAAACTGGATGCACTTCGTGTACAAAACTGGACAATCTTTTTCAAAGTATCAGGGTTTCGGACGAAAACTCATCCGTTACACCGGCTATTCAATATTTTAATATCTTAGTACAACTCCGGACTTTTTGGTGTTCAGATGCACAATTCAAATCCACATCATCAACTTTCAACCCTTTCTGACATAATTTGCTATTTTCGATGTGTTTACTCATTTGTTTTTAGAGCTAAATCACCGTGAAAGTCAAAGTCACTACCAAATGAACTCTGAAAAGGTCGAAACTTGGCAAGGTATCATCATTTCACCCGCATAGCATGTGCAAAAAAGTAGAGAGTGTTACGTCAAAAACTGGATGCACTTCGTGTACAAACTGGACAATCTCTTTCGAAGTATCAGGTTTCGGATGAAAACTCTTCTGTTACACCGGCTATTAGATATTTAAATAACTTAGTACGACTCCGGACTTTTTTTGTGTTCAGATGCACAATTCAAATCCACGTCATCAACTTTCAACCCTTTCTGACATAATTTGCTATTTTCGATGCATTTACTCATGTGTTTTCAAAGCTAAATCACCGTGAAAGTGAAAAGCACTACAAAATGAACTCTGAAAAGGTTGAAACTTCACAAGGTATCACCTCACTCTGCTAACAGAGTTTTTACCAGCTTAAATATGTTACTTCTGAAACTATCACAACCACTTGGTCTTCATCGAACTCTGTGTGTAGAATTTGTGGCCTCAATATGAGTCTTCTCCGCTTCCTACCGAAGAGGACTCATATTGACAATTCAGATTGTACACAAGAAGATCATTGATGATCAATGTATTTTTGATATATTTCTCTGTAGTAGTAGCGCGTTTTGGCTGAAAGGCGGTACTGCTCAATGTATTTTTATGTATATTTTTACATGTTTACACAAGAGCCTGTTCGAACTAGACAACCACTTTCGAAGTATCAGGGTTTCGAATGACAACTCATCTGTTACACCGGCTATTCAATATTTTAATAACTTAGTACAACTCCGGACTTTTTTGCGTTCAGATGCACAATTCAAATCCATGTCATCAACTTTCAACCCTTTCTGACATAATTTGCTATTTTCGATGCAATTACTGATTTGTTTTCAGAGCTAAATCACCGTGAAAGTGAAAAGCACTACAAAATGAACTCTGAAAAGGTTGAAACTTGGCAAGGTATCATCATTTCACCCGCATAGCATGTGCAAAAAAGTAGGGAGGGTTACAACAAAAGCTGGATGCAGTTTGTGTACAAATTGGTCAACCTCTTTCGAAGTATCAGGGTTTCGGATGAAAACTAATTTGTTACACCGGCTATTCAATATTTTAATAACTTAGTACAACTCCGGACTTTTTTCGTTCAGATGCACAATTCAAATCCACGTCATCAACTTTCAACCCTTTCTGACATAATTTGCTATTTTCGATGCATTTACTCATTTGTTTTCAGAGCTAAATCATCGTGAAAGTGAAAAGCACTGCAAAATGAACTCTAAAAAGGTTGAAACTTGGCAAGGTATCATCATTTCACCCGCATAGCATGTGCAAAAAAGTAGAGAGGGTTACGGCAAAAACTGGATGCACTTCGTGTACAAAACTGAACAATCTTTTTCAAAGTATCAGGGTTTCGGACGAAAACTCATCTGTTACACTGGCTATTCATTATTTTAATAACTTAGTACAACTCCAGACTTTTTTGCGTGCAGATGCACAATTCCAATCCAAGTCATCAACTTTCATCCCTTTCTTATATAATTTGCTATTTTTGATGTGTTTACTCATTTGTTTTCAGAGCTAAATCACCGTGAAAGTCAAAATCACTCGAAATGAACTCTGAAAAGGTCGAAACTTGGCAAGGTATCATCATTTCACCCGCATAGCATGTGCAAAAAAGTAGAGAGGGTTACAACAAAAGCTGGTTGCACTTTGTGTATAAACTGGACAACCTCTTTCGAAGTATCCGGGCTTCGGATGAAAACTAATCTGTTACCCCGGCTATTCAATATTTTAATAACTTAGTACAACTCCGGACTTTTTTTGCGTTCAGATGCACAATTCAAATCCACGTCATCAACTTTCAACCCTTTCTGACATAATTTGCTAGTTTCGATACATTTACAGATTTGTTTTCAGAGCTAAATCACCGTGAATGTGAAATGCACTACAAAATTAACTCTTAAAAGGTTGAAACTTCGCAAGATATCATCGTTTCACCCGCATAGCATGTGCAAAAAGTAGAGAGGGTTACGGCAAAAACTGGATGCACTTCGTGTACAAAACTGGACAATCTTTTTCAAAGTATCAGGGTTTCGAACGAAAACTCATCTGTTACACCGGCTATTCAATATTTTAATATCTTAGTACAACTCCGGACTTTTTGGCGTTCAGATGCACAATTCAAATCCAAATCATCAACTTTCAACCCTTTCTGACATAATTTGCTATTTTCGATGTGTTTACTCATTTGTTTTTAGAGCTAAATCACCGTGAAAGTCAAAATCACTACCAAATGAACTCTGAAAAGGTCAAAACTTGGCAAGGTATCATCATTTCACCCGCATAGCATGTGCAAAAAAGTAGAGAGTGTTACGTCAAAAACTGGATGCACTTCGTGTACAAACTGGACAATCTCTTTCGAAGTATCAGGGTTTCGGATGAAAACTCTTCTGTTACACCGGCTATTCAATATTTAAATAACTTAGTACGACTCCGGACTTTTTTTGTGTTCAGATGCACAATTCAAATCCACGTCATCAACTTTGAACCCTTTCTGACATAATTTGCTATTTTCGATGCATTTACTCATGTGTTTTCAAAGCTAAATCACCGTGAAAGTGAAAAGCACTACAAAATGAACTCTGAAAAGGTTGAAACTTCACAAGGTATCACCTCACTCCCCTAACAGAGTTTTTACTAGCTTAAATATGTTACTTCTGAAACTATCACAACCACTTGGTCTTCATCGAACTCTGTGTGTAGAATTTGTGGCCTCAATATGAGTCTTCTCCGCTTCCTACCGAAGAGGACTCATATTGACAATTCAGATTGTACACAAGAAGATCATTGATGATCAATGTATTTTTGATGTATTTCTCTGTAGTAGTAGCGCGTTTTGGCTGAAAGGCGGTACTGCTCAATGTATTTTTATGTATATTTTTACATGTTTACACAAGAGCCTGTTCGAACTAGACAACCACTTTCGAAGTATCAGGGTTTCGAATGACAACTCATCTGTTACACCGGCTATTCAATATTTTAATAACTTAGTACAACTCCGGACTTTTTTGCGTTCAGATGCACAATTCAAATCCATGTCATCAACTTTCAACCCTTTCTGACATAATTTGCTATTTTCGATGCAATTACTGATTTGTTTTCAGAGCTAAATCACCGTGAAAGTGAAAAGCACTACAAAATGAACTCTGAAAAGGTTGAAACTTGGCAAGGTATCATCATTTCACCCGCATAGCATGTGCAAAAAAGTAGAGAGGGTTACAACAAAAGCTGGATGCAGTTTGTGTACAAATTGGTCAACCACTTTCGAAGTATCAGGGTTTCGGATGAAAACTAATTTGTTACACCGGCTATTCAATATTTTAATAACTTAGTACAACTCCGAACTTTTTTCGTTCAGATGCACAATTCAAATCCACGTCATCAACTTTCAACCCTTTCTGACATAATTTGCTATTTTCGATGCATTTACTCATTTGTTTTCAGAGCTAAATCATCGTGAAAGTGAAAAGCACTACAAAATGAACTCTAAAAAGGTTGAAACTTGGCAAGGTATCATCATTTCACCCGCATAGCATGTGCAAAAAAGTAGAGAGGGTTACGGCAAAAACTGGATGCACTTCGTGTACAAAACTGGACAATCTTTTTCAAAGTATCAGGGTTTCAGACGAAAACTCATCTGTTACACTGGCTATTCATTATTTTAATAACTTAGTACAACTCCAGACTTTTTTGCGTTCAGATGCACAATTCCAATCCACGTCATCAACTTTCATCCCTTTCTTATATAATTTGCTATTTTTGATGTGTTTACTCATTTGTTTTCAGAGCTAAATCACCATGAAAGTCAAAATCACTCGAAATGAACTCTGAAAAGGTCGAAACTTAGCAAGGTATCATCATTTCACCCGCATAGCATGTGCAAAAAATTAGAGAGGGTTACAACAAAAGCTTGTTGCATTTTGTGTATAAACTGGACAACCTCTTTCGAAGTATCAGGGCTTCGGATGAAAACTAATCTGTTACCCCGGCTATTCAATATTTTAATAACTTAGTACAACTCCGGACTTTTTTTGCATTCAGATGCACAATTCAAATCCACGTTATCAACTTTCAACCCTTTCTGACATAATTTGCTAGTTTCGATGCATTTACAGATTTGTTTTCAGAGCTAAATCACCGTGAATGTGAAATGCACTACAAAATTAACTCTTAAAAGGTTGAAACTTCGCAAGATATCATCGTTTCACCCGCATAGCATGTGCAAAAAGTAGAGAGGGTTACGGCAAAAACTGGATGCACTTCGTGTACAAAACTGGACAATCTTTTTCAAAGTATCAGGGTTTCGGACGAAAACTCATCTGTTACACCGGCTATTCAATATTTTAATATCTTAGTACAACTCCGGACTTTTTGGCGTTCAGATGCACAATTCAAATCCACATCATCAACTTTCAACCCTTTCTGACATAATTTGCTATTTTCGATGTGTTTACTCATTTGTTTTTAGAGCTAAATCACCGTGAAAGTCAAAATCACTACCAAATGAACTCTGAAAAGGTCGAAACTTGGCAAGGTATCATCATTTCACCCGCATAACATGTGCAAAAAAGTAGAGAGTGTTACGTCAAAAACTGGATGCACTTCGTGTACAAACTGGACAATCTCTTTCGAAGTATTAGGGTTTCGGATGAAAACTCTTCTGTTACACCGGCTATTCAATATTTAAATAACTTAGTACGACTCCGGACTTTTTTCGTGTTCAGATGCACAATTCAAATCCACGTCATCAACTTTCAACCCTTTCTGACATAATTTGCTATTTTCGATGCATTTACTCATGTGTTTTCAGAGCTAAATCACCGTGAAAGTGAAAAGCACTGCAAAATGAACTCTGAAAAGGTTGAAACTTCGCAAGGTATCACCTCGATCCGCTAACAGAGTTTTTACCAGCTCAAATATGTTACTTCTGAAACTATCAGAACCACTTGGTCTTCATCGAACTCTGTGTGTAGAATTTGTGGCCTCAATATGAGTCTTCTCCAGTTCCTACCGAAGAGGACTCATATTGACAATTCAGATTGTACACAAGAAGATCATTGATGATCAATGTATTTTTCATGTATTTCTCTGTAGTAGTAGCGCGTTTTGGCTGAATGGTGGTACTGCTCAATGTATTTTTATGTATATTTTTACATGTTTACATAAGAGCCTGTTCGAACTAGACAACCACTTTCGAAGTATCAGGGTTTCGAATGACAACTCATCTGTTACACCGGCTATTCAATATTTTAATAACTTAGTACAACTCCGGACTTTTTTGCATTCAGATGCACAATTCAAATCCATGTCATCAACTTTCAACCCTTTCTGACATAATTTGCTATTTTCGATGCAATTACTGATTTGTTTTCAGAGCTAAATCACCGTGAAAGTGAAAATCACTACAAAATGAACTCTGAAAAGGTTGAAACTTGGCAAGGTATCATCATTTCACCCGCATAGTAGGTGCAAAAAAGTAGAGAGGGTTACAACAAAAGCTGGATGCAGTTTGTGTACAAATTGGTCAACCTCTTTCGAAGTATCAGGGTTTCGGATGAAAACTAATTTGTTACACCGGCTATTCAATATTTTAATAACTTGGTACAACTCCGGACTTTTTTCGTTCAGATGCACAATTCAAATCCACGTCATCAACTTTCAACCCTTTCTGACATAATTTGTTATTTTCGATGCATTTACTCATTTGTTTTCAGAGCTAAATCATCGTGAAAGTGAAAAGCACTACAAAATGAACTCTAAAAAGGTTGAAACTTGGCAAGGTATCATCATTTCACCCGCATAGCATGTGCAAAAAAGTAGAGAGGGTTATGGCAAAAACTGGATGCACTTCGTGTACAAAACTGGACAATCTTTTTCAAAGTATCAGGGTTTCGGACGAAAACTCATCTGTTACACTGGCTATTCATTATTTTAATAACTTAGTATAACTCCAGACTTTTTTGCGTTCAGATGCACAATTCCAATCCACGTCATCAACTTTCATCCCTTTCTTATATAATTTGCTATTTTTGATGTGTTTACTCATTTGTTTTCAAAGCTAAATCACCGTGAAAGTCAAAATCACTCGAAATGAACTCTGAAAAGGTCGAAACTTGGCAAGGTATCATCATTTCACCCGCATAGCATGTGCAAAAAAGTAGAGAGGGTTACAACAAAAGCTGGTTGCACTTTGTGTATAAACTGGACAACCTCTTTCGAAGTATCAGGGCTTCGGATGAAAACTAATCTGTTACCCCGGCTATTCAATATTTTAATAACTTAGTACAACTCCGGACTTTTTTTGCGTTCAGATGCACAATTCAAATCCACGTCATCAACTTTCAACCCTTTCTGACATAATTTGCTAGTTTCGATGCATTTACAGATTTGTTTTCAGAGCTAAATCACCGTGAATGTGAAATGCACTACAAAATTAACTCTTAAAAGGTTGAAACTTCGCAAGATTTCATCGTTTCACCCGCATAGCATGTGCAAAAAGTAGAGAGGGTTACGGCAAAAACTGGATGCACTTCGTGTACAAAACTGGACAATCTTTTTCAAAGTATCAGGGTTTCGGACGAAAACTCATCTGTTACACCGGCTATTCAATATTTTAATATCTTAGTACAACTCCGGACTTTTTGGCGTTCAGATGCACAATTCAAATCCACATCATCAACTTTCAACCCTTTCTGACATAATTTTCTATTTTCGATGTGTTTACTCATTTGTTTTTAGAGCTAAATCACCGTGAAAGTCAAAATCACTACCAAATGAACTCTGAAAAGGTCGAAACTTGGCAAGGTATCATCATTTCACCCGCATAGCAGGTGCAAAAAAGTAGAGAGTGTTATGTCAAAAACTGGATGCACTTCGTGTACAAACTGGACAATCTCTTTCGAAGTATCAGGGTTTCGGATGAAAACTCTTCTGTTACACCGGCTATTCAATATTTAAATAACTTAGTACGACTCCAGACTTTTTTTGTGTTCAGATGCACAATTCAAATCCACGTCATCAACTTTCAACCCTTTCTGACATAATTTGCTATTTTCGATGCATTTACTCATGTGTTTTCAAAGCTAAATCACCGTGAAAGTGAAAAGCACTATAAAATGAACTCTGAAAAGGTTGAAACTTCACAAGGTATCACCTCGCTCCGCTAACAGAGTTTTTACCAGCTTAAATATGTTACTTCTGAAACTATCACAACCACTTGGTCTTCATCGAACTCTGTGTGTAGAATTTGTAGCCTCAATATGAGTCTTCTCTGCTTCCTACCGAAGAGGACTCATATTGACAATTCAGATTGTACACAAGAAGATCATTGATGATCAATGTATTTTTGATGTATTTCTCTGTAGTAGTAGCGCGTTTTGGCTGAAAGGCGGTACTGCTCAATGTATTTTTATGTATATTTTTACATGTTTACACAAGAGCCTGTTCGAACTAGACAACCACTTTCGAAGTATCAGGGTTTCGAATGACAACTCATCTGTTACACCGGCTATTCAATATTTTAATAACTTAGTACAACTCCGGACTTTTTTGCGTTCAGATGCACAATTCAAATCCATGTCATCAACTTTCAACCCTTTCTGACATAATTAGCTATTTTCGATGCAATTACTGATTTGTTTTCAGAGCTAAATCACCGTGAAAGTGAAAAGCACTACAAAATGAACTCTGAAAAGGTTGAAACTTGGCAAGGTATCATCATTTCACCCGCATAGTATGTGCAAAAAAGTAGAGAGGGTTACAACAAAAGCTGGATGCAGTTTGTGTACAAATTGGTCAACCTCTTTCGAAGTATCAGGGTTTCGGATGAAAACTATTTTGTTACACCGGCTATTCAATATTTTAATAACTTAGTTCAACTCCGGACTTTTTTCGTTCAGATGCACAATTCAAATCCACGTCATCAACTTTCAACCCTTTCTGACATAATTTGCTATTTTCGATGCATTTACTCATTTGTTTTCAAAGCTAAATCATCGTGAAAGTGAAAAGCACTACAAAATGAACTCTAAAAAGGTTGAAACTTGGCAAGGTATCATCATTTCACCCGCATAGCATGTGCAAAAAAGTAGAGAGGGTTACTGCAAAAACTGGATGCACTTCGTGTACAAAACTGGACAATCTTTTTTAAAGTATCAGGGTTTCGGACGAAAACTCATCTGTTACACTGGCTATTCATTATTTTAATAACTTAGTACAACTCCAGACTTTTTTGTGTTCAGATACACAATTCAAATCCACGTCATCAACTTTCATCCCTTTTTGATATAATTTGCTATTTTTGATGTGTTTACTCATTTGTTTTTAGAGCTAAATCACCGTGAAAGTGAAAATCACTCGAAATGAACTCTGAAAAGGTCAAAACTTGGAAAGGTATCATCATTTCACCCGCATAGCATGTGCAAAAAAGTAGAGAGTGTTACGGCAAAAACTGGATGCACTTCGTGTACAAACAGGACAATCTCTTTCGAAGTATTAGGGTTTCCGACGAATACTCATCTGTTACACCGGCTATTCAATATTTTAATAACTTAGTACAACTCCGGACTTTTTTTGCGTTCAGATGCACAATTCGAATCCACGTCATCAACTTTAAACCCTTTCTGACATAATTTGCTATTTTCGATGTGTTTACTCATTTGTTTTCAGAGCTAAATCACCGTGAAAGTGAAAAGCACTACAAAATGAACTCTGAAAAGGTTGAAACTTGGCAAGGTATCATCATTTCACCCGCATAGCATGTGCAAAAAAGTAGAGAGGGTTACGGAAAAAATTGGATGCACTTCGTGTACTAAACTGGACAATCTTTTTCAAAGTATCTGGGTTTCGGACGAAAACTCATCTGTTACACCGGCTATTCAATATTTTAATATCTTAGTACAACTCCGCACTTTTTCGCGTTCAGATGCACAATTCAAATCCACGTCATCAACTATCAATCCTTTCTGACATAATTTGCCATTTTCGATGTGTTTACTCATTTGTTTTCAGAGCTAAATCACAGTGAAAGTCAAAATCACTACAAAATGAACTCTGAAAAGGTCGAAACCTGGCAATGTATCATCATTTCACCCGCATAGCATGTGCAAAAAAGTAGGGAGTGTTACGGCAAAAACTGGATGCACTTCGTGTACAAACTGGACAATCTCTTTCGAAGTATCAGAGTTTCGGACGAAAACTCATCTGTTACACCGACTATTCAATATTTTAATAACTTAGTGCAACTCCGGAATTTTTTTTTGTTCAGATGCACAATTCAAAACCACTTCATCAACTTTCAACCCTTTCTGACATAATTTGCTATTTTCGATGCATTTACTCATGTGTTTTCAGAGCTAAATCACCGTTAAAGTGAAAAGCACTACAAAATGAACTCTGAAAAGGTTGAAACTTCGCAAGGTATCACCTCGCTCCGCTAACAGAGTTTTTACCAGCTTAAATATGTTACTTCTGAAAATATCACAACCACTTGGTCTTCATTGAACTCTATGTGTAGAATTTGTGGCCTCAATATGAGTATTCTCCGGTTCCTACCGGAGAGGACTCATATTGACAATTCAGATTGTACTCAAAAAGATCATTGATGATCAATGTATTTTTGATGTATTTCTCTGTAGTAGTAGCGCGTTTTGGCTGAAAGGCGGTACTGCTGAATGTATTTTTATGTATATTTTTACATGTTTACACAAGAGCCTGTTCGAACTAGACAACCACTTTCGAAGTATCAGGGTTTCGAATGAAAACTCATCTATTACACCAGCTATTCAATATTTTAATAACTTAGTACAACTCCGGACTTTTTTGCGTTCAGACGCACAATTCAAATCCAGGTCATCAACTTTCAACCCTTTCTGACATAATTTGCTATTTTCGATGCAATTACTGATTTGTTTTGAGAGCTAAATCATTGTGAAAGTGAAAAGCACTACAAAATGAACTCTGAAAAGGTTGAAACTTGGCAAGGTATCATCATTTCACCCGCATAGCATGTGCAAAAAAGTAGAGAGGGTTACAACAAAAGCTGGAAGCACTTTGTGTACAAACTGGACAACCTCTTTCGAAGTATCAGGGTTTCGGATGAAAACTAATTTGTTACACCGGCTATTCAATATTTTAATAACTTAGTACAACTCCGGACTTTTTTGCGTTCATATGCACAATTCAAATCCACGTCATCAACTTTCAACCCTTTCTGACATAATTTGCTATTTTCGATGCATTTACTGATTTGTTTTCAGAGCTACATCACCGTGAATGTGAATAGCACTACAAAATTAACTCTGAAAAGGTTGAAACATCGCAAGATATCATCATTACACCCCGCATAGCATGTGCAAAAAAGTAGAGTGGGTTACGGCAAAAACTGGATGCACTTCGTGTACAAACTGGACAATCTCTATCAAAGTATCATGGTTTCGGACGAAAACTCATTTGTTACACCGGATATTCAATATTTTAATAACTTAGTACAACTACGGACTTTTTTTGCGTTCAGATGCACAATTCAAATCCACGTCATCAACTTTCAACCCTTTCTAACATAATTTGCTATTTTCCATGCATTTACTCATTTGTTTTCAGAGCTAAATCATCGTGAAAGTGAAAAGCACTACAAAATGAACCCTGAAAAGGTTGAAACTTGGCAAGGTATCATCATTTCACCCACATAGCATGTGCAAAAACGTAGAGAGGGTTACGGCAAAAACTGGATGCACTTCGTGTACAAAACTGGACAATCTTTTTCGAAGTATCAGGGTTTCACACGAAAACTCATCTGTTACACGGGCTATTCATTATTTTAATAACGTAGTACAACTCCGGACTTTTTTGCGTTCAGATGCACAATTCAAATCCACGTCATCAACTTTCAACCCTTTCTGATATAATTTGCTATTTTTGATGCGTTTACTCATTTGTTTTCAGAGCTAAATCACCGTGAAAGTCAAAATCACTCAAAATGAACTCTGCAAAGGTTGAAACTTGGCAAGGTAACATCATTTCACCCGCATAGCATGTGCAAAAAAGTAGAGAGTGTTACGGCAAAAACTGGATGCACTTCGTGTACAAACTGGACAATCTCTTTCGAAGTATCAGGGTTTCCGACGAATACTCATCTGTTACACCGGCTATTCAATATTTTAATAACTTAGTACAACTCCGGACTTTTTTTGCGTTCAGATGCACAATTCAAATCCACGTCATCAACTTTCAACCCTTTCTGACATAATTTGCTAGTTTCGATGCATTTACAGATTTGTTTTCACAGCTAAATCACCGTGAAAGTGAAAAGCACTACAAAATGAACTCGGAAAAGGTTTAAATTTGGCAAGGTATCATCATTTCACCCACATTGCATGTGCAAAAAAGTAGAGAGGGTTACGGCAAAAACAGGATGCACTTCGTGTACAAAACTGGACAATCTTTTTCAAAGTATCTGGGTTTCGGATGAAAACTCATCTGTTACACTGACTATTCAATATTTTAGTAACTTAGTTCAACTCCGTACTTTTTTGCGTTCAGATGCACAATTCAAATCCACGTAATCAACTTTCAACCCTTTCTGACATAATTGGCTATTTTCGATGCGTTTACTCATTTGTTTTCAGAGCTAAATCACCGTGAAAGTCAAAATCACTACAAAATGAACTCTGAAAAGGTCGAAACTTGGCAAGGTATCATCATTTCACCCGCATAGCATGTGCAAAAAAGTAGAGAGAGTTACGGCAAAAACTGGATGCACTTCGTGTACAAACTGGACAATCTCTTTCGAAGTATCAAGGCTTCGGATGAAAACTAATCTGTTACCCCGGCTATTCAATATTTTAATAACTTAGTACAACTCCAAACTTTTTTTGCGTTCAGATGCACAATGCAAATCCACGTCATCAACTTTCCGCCCTTTCTGACATAATTTGCTAGTTTCGATGCATTTACAGATTTGTTTTCAGAGCTAAATCACCATGAATGTGAAAAGCACTACAAAATTAACTCTGAAAAGGTTGAAACTTCGCAAGATATCATCATTTCACACGCATAGCATGTGCAGAAGGTTGAGAGGGTTACGGCAAAAACTGGATGCACTTCGTGTACAAAACTGGACAATCTTTTTCAAAGTATCAGGGTTTCGGACGAAAACTCATCTGTTACACCGGCTATTCAATATTTTAATATCTTAGTACAACTCCGGAATTTTTTGCGTTCAGATGCACAATTCAAATCCACATCATCAACTTTCAACCCTTTCTGACATAATTTGCTATTTTTGATGTGTTTACTCATTTGTTTTCAGAGCTAAATCACCGTGAAAGTCAAAATCACTACCAAATGAACTCTGAAAAGGTTGAAACTTGGCAAGGTATCATCATTTCACCCGCATAGCATGTGCAAAAAAGTAGAGAGAGTTACGGCAAAAACTGGATGCACTTCGTGTACAAACTGGACAATCTCTTTCGAAGTATCAGGGTTTCGGACAAAAACTCACCTGTTACACCGGCTATACAATATTTTAATAACTTAGTACAACTCTGGACTTTTTTGTGTTCAGATGCACAATTCAAATCCACGTCATCAACTTTCAACCCTTTCTGAAATAATTTGCTATTTTCGATGCATTTACTCATGTGTTTTCAGAGCTAAATCACCATGAAAGTGAAAAGCACTACAAAATGAACTCTGAAAAGGTTGAAACTTCGCAAGGTATCATCATTTCACCCGCATAGCATGTGAAAAAGTAGAGAGGGTTACGGCAAAAACTAGATGCACTTCGTGTACAAAACTGGACAATCTTTTTCAAAGTATCAGGGTTTCGGACGAAAATTCATCTGTTACACGGGCTATTCATTATTTTAAGAACTTAGTACAACTCCGGACTTTTTTGCGTTCAGATGCACAATTCAAATCCACGTCATCAACTTTCAACCCTTTCTGATATAATTTGCTATTTTTGATGCGTTTACTCATTTGTTTTCAGAGCTAATTCACCGTGAAAGTCAAAATCAGTCAAAATGAACTGTGCAAAGGTCGAAACTTGGCAAGGTATCATAATTTCACCCGCATAGCATGTGCAAAAAAGTAGAGAGTGTTACGGCAAAAACTGGATGCACTTTGTGTACAAACTAGACAATCTCTTTCGAAGTATCAGGGTTTCCGACGAATACTCATCTGTTACACCGGCTATTCAATATTTTAATAACTTAATACAACCCCGGACTTTTTTTGCGTTCAGATGCACAATTCAAATCCACGTCATCAACTTTCAACCCTTTCTGACATAATTTGCTATTTTTGATGCATTTACTCATTTGTTTTCAGAGCTAAATCACCGTGAAAGTGAAAAGCACTACAAAATGAACTCGGAAAAGGTTGAAATTTGGCAAGGTATCATCATTTCACCCGCATAGCATGTACAAAAAACTAGAGAGGGTTACGGCAAAAACTGGATGCACTTCGTGTACAAACTGGACAATCTTTTTCGAAGTATCTGGGTTTCGGACGAAAGCTCATCTGTTACACCGGCTATTCAGTATTTTAATAACTTAGTTCAACTCCGTACTTTTTTGCGTTCAGATGCACAATTCAAGTCCACGTCATCAACTTTAAACCCTTTCTGACATAAATTTGCTATTTTCGATGCGTTTACTCATTTGTTTTCAGAGCTAAATCACCGTGAAAGTCAAAATCACTACAAAATGAACTCCGAAAAGGTCGAAACTTGGCAAGGTATCATCATTTCACCCGCATAGCATGTGCAAAAAAGTAGAGAGGGTTACGGAAAAAATTGGATGCACTTCGTGTACTAAACTGGACAATCTTTTTCAAAGTATCTGGGTTTCGGACGAAAACTCATCTGTTACACCGGCTATTCAATATTTTAATATCTTAGTACAACTCCGCACTTTTTTGCGTTCAGATGCACAATTCAAATCCACGTCATCAACTATCAATCCTTTCTGACATAATTTGCCATTTTCGATGTGTTTACTCATTTGTTTTCAGAGCTAAATCACCGTGAAAGTCAAAATCACTACAAAATGAACTCTGAAAAGGTCGAAACCTGGCAATGTATCATCATTTCACCCGCATAGCATGTGCAAAAAAGTAGGGAGTGTTACGGCAAAAACTGGATGCACTTCGTGTACAAACTAGACAATCTCTTTCGAAGTATCAGAGTTTCGGACGAAAACTCATCTGTTACACCGGCTATTCAATATTTTAATAACTTAGTGCAACTCCGGAATTTTTTTCTGTTCAGATGCACAATTCAAAACCACTTCATCAACTTTCAACCCTTTCTGATAAAATTTGCTATCTTTGATGCATTTACTCATGTGTTTTCAGAGCTAAATCACCATTAAAGTGAAAAGCACTACAAAATGAACTCTGAAAAGGTTGAAACTTCGCAAGGTATCACCTCGCTCCGCTAACAGAGTTTTTACCAGCTTAAATATGTTACTTCTGAAACTATCACAACCACTTGGTCTTCATTGAACTCTATGTGTAGAATTTGTGGCCTCAATATGAGTATTCTCCGGTTCCTACCGGAGAGGACTCATATTGACAATTCAGATTGTACTCAAAAAGATCATTGATGATCAATGTATTTTTGATGTATTTCTCTGTAGTAGTAGCGCGTTTTGGCTGAAAGGCGGTACTGCTGAATGTATTTTTATGTATATTTTTACATGTTTACACAAGAGCCTGTTCGAACTAGACAACCACTTTCGAAGTATCAGGGTTTCGAATGAAAACTCATCTGTTACACCAGCTATTCAATATTTTAATAACTTAGTACAACTCCAGACTTTTTTGCGTTCAGGCGCACAATTCAAATCCATGTCATCAACTTTCAACCCTTTCTGACATAATTTGCTATTTTCGATGCAATTACTGATTTGTTTTGAGAGCTAAATCATTGTGAAAGTGAAAAGCACTACAAAATGAACTCTGAAAAGGTTGAAACTTGGCAAGGTATCATCATTTCACCCGCATAGCATGTGCAAAAAAGTAGAGAGGGTTACAACAAAAGCTGGAAGCACTTTGTGTACAAACTGGACAACCTCTTTCGAAGTATCAGGGTTTCGGATGAAAACTAATTTGTTACACCGGCTATTCAATATTTTAATAACTTAGTACAACTCCGGACTTTTTTGCGTTTATATGCACAATTCAAATCCACGTCATCAACTTTCAACCCTTTCTGACATAATTTGCTATTTTCGATGCATTTACTGATTTGTTTTCAGAGCTACATCACCGTGAATGTGAATAGCACTACAAAATTAACTCTGAAAAGGTTGAAACATCGCAAGATATCATCATTTCACCCCGCATAGCATGTGCAAAAAAGTAGAGTGGGTTACGGCAAAAACTGGATGCACTTCGTGTACAAACTGGACAATCTCTATCAAAGTATCAGGGTTTCGGACGAAAACTCATTTGTTACACCGGATATTCAATATTTTAATAACTTAGTACAACTACGGACTTTTTTTGCGTTCAGATGCACAATTCAAATCCACGTCATCAACTTTCAACCCTTTCTAACATAATTTGCTATTTTCCATGCATTTACTCATTTGTTTTCAGAGCTAAATCATCGTGAAAGTGAAAAGCACTACAAAATGAACCCTGAAAAGGTTGAAACTTGGCAAGGTATCATCATTTCACCCACATAGCATGTGCAAAAACGTAGAGAGGGTTACGGCAAAAACTGGATGCACTTCGTGTACAAAACTGGACAATCTTTTTCGAAGTATCAGGGTTTCAGACGAAAACTCATCTGTTACACGGGCTATTCATTATTTTAATAACGTAGTACAACTCTGGACTTTTTTGCGTTCAGATGCACAATTCAAATCCACGTCATCAACTTTCAACCCTTTCTGATATAATTTGCTATTTTTGATGCGTTTTTGTTTTCAGAGCTAAATCACCGTGAAAGTCAAAATCACTCAAAATGAACTCTGCAAAGGTTGAAACTTGGCAAGGTAACATCATTTCACCCGCATAGCATGTGCAAAAAAGTAGAGAGTGTTACGGCAAAAACTGGATGCACTTCGTGTACAAACTGGACAATCTCTTTCGAAGTATCAGGGTTTCCGACGAATACTCATCTGTTACACCGGCTATTCAATATTTTAATAACTTAGTACAACTCCGGACTTTTTTTGCGTTCAGATGCACAATTCAAATCCACGTCATCAACTTTCAACCCTTTCTGACATAATTTGCTAGTTTCGATGCATTTACAAATTTGTTTTCAGAGCTAAATCACCGTGAAAGTGAAAAGCACTACAAAATGAACTCGGAAAAGGTTTAAATTTGGCAAGGTATCATCATTTCACCCACATTGCATGTGCAAAAAAGTAGAGAGGGTTACGGCAAAAACAGGATGCACTTCGTGTACAAAACTGGACAATCTTTTTCAAAGTATCTGGGTTTCGGATGAAAACTCATCTGTTACACTGACTATTCAATATTTTAGTAACTTAGTTCAACTCCGTACTTTTTTGCGTTCAGATGCACAATTCAAATCCATGTAATCAACTTTCAACCCTTTCTGACGTAATTTGCTATTTTCGATGCGTTTACTCATTTGTTTTCAGAGCTAAATCACCGTGAAAGTCAAAATCACTACAAAATGAACTCTGAAAAGGTCGAAACTTGGCAAGGTATCATCATTTCACCCTCATAGCATGTGCAAAAAAGTAGAGAGAGTTACGGCAAAAACTGGATGCACTTCGTGTACAAACTGGACAATCTCTTTCGAAGTATCAAGGCTTCGGATGAAAACTAATCTGTTACCCCGGCTATTCAATATTTTAATAACTTAGTACAACTCCAGACTTTTTTTGCGTTCAGATGCACAATGCAAATCCACGTCATCAACTTTCCGCCCTTTCTGACATAATTTGCTAGTTTCGATGCATTTACAGATTTGTTTTCAGAGCTAAATCACCGTGAATGTGAAAAGCACTACAAAATTAACTCTGAAAAGGTTGAAACTTCGCAAGATATCATCATTTCACCCGCATAGCATGTGCAAAAGGTTGAGAGGGTTACGGCGAAAACTGGATGCACTTCGTGTACAAAACTGGACAATCTTTTTCAAAGTATCAGGGTTTTGGACGAAAACTCATCTGTTACACCGGCTATTCAATATTTTAATATCTTAGTACAACTCCAGACTTTTGTTTTCAGAGCTAAATCACCGTGAAAGTCAAAATCACTACCAAATGAACTCTGAAAAGGTTGAAACTTGGCAAGGTATCATCATTTCACCCGCATAGCATGTGCAAAAAAGTAGAGAGAGTTACGGCAAAAACTGGATGCACTTCGTGTACAAACTGGACAATCTCTTTCGAAGTATCAGGGTTTCGGACAAAAACTCATCTGTTACACCGGCTATTCAATATTTTAATAACTTAGTACAACTCTGGACTTTTTTGTGTTCAGATGCACAATTCAAATCCACGTCATCAACTTTCAACCCTTTCTGAAATAATTTGCTATTTTCGATGCATTTACTCATGTGTTTTCAGAGCTAAATCACCATGAAAGTGAAAAGCACTACAAAATGAACTCTGAAAAGGTTGAAACTTCGCAAGGTATCATCATTTCACCCACATAGCATGTGAAAAAGTAGAAAGGGTTACGGCAAAAACTAGATGCACTTCGTGTACAAAACTGGACAATCTTTTTCAAAGTATCAGGGTTTCGGACGAAAATTCATCTGTTACACGGGCTATTCATTATTTTAAGAACTTAGTACAACTCCGGACTTTTTTGCGTTCAGATGCACAATTCAAATCCACGTCTGCAACTTTCAACCCTTTCTGATATAATTTGCTATTTTTGATGCATTTACTCATTTGTTTTCAGAGCTAATTCACTGTGAAAGTCAAAATCAGTCAAAATGAACTGTGCAAAGGTCGAAACTTGGCAAGGTATCATCATTTCACCCGCATAGCATGTGCAAAAAAGTAGAGAGTGTTACGGCAAAAACTGGATGCACTTTGTGTACAAACTGGACAATCTCTTTCGAAGTATCAGGGTTTCCGACGAATACTCATCTGTTACACCGGCTATTCAATATTTTAATAACTTAATACAACCCCGGACTTGTTTTGCGTTCAGATGCACAATTCAAATCCACGTCATCAACTTTCAACCCTTTCTGACATAATTTGCTATTTTTGATGCATTTACTCATTTGTTTTCAGAGCTAAATCACCGTGAAAGTGAAAAGCACTACAAAATGAACTCGGAAAAGGTTGAAATTTGGCAAGGTATCATCATTTCACCCGCATAGCATGTGCAAAAAACTAGAGAGGGTTACGGCAAAAACTGGATGCACTTCGTGTACAAACTGGACAATCTTTTTCGAAGTATCTGGGTTTCGGACGAAAACTCATCTGTTACACCGGCTATTCAGTATTTTAATAACTTAGTTCAACTCCGTACTTTTTTGCGTTCAGATGCACAATTCAAGTCCACGTCATCAACTCTAAACCCTTTCTGACATAAATTTGCTATTTTCGATGCGTTTACTCATTTGTTTTCAGAGCTAAATCACCGTGAAAGTCAAAATCACTACAAAATGAACTCCAAAAAGGTCGAAACTTGGCAAGGTATCATCATTTCACCCGCATAGCATGTGCAAAAAAGTAGAGAGTGTTACGGCAAAAACTAGATGCACTTCGTGTACAAAACTGGATAATCTTTTTCAAAGTATCAGGGTTTCGGATGAAAATTCATCTGTTACACGGGCTATTCATTATTTTAATAACTTAGTACAACTCCGGACTTTTTTACGTTCCGATGCACAATTCAAATCCACGTCATCAACTTTCAACCCTTTCTGATATAATTTGCTATTTTTGATGCGTTTACTCATTTGTTTTCAGAGCTAATTCACCGTGAAAGTGAAAGCACTACAAAATGAACTCTGAAAAGGATGAAACTTCGCAAGGTATCATCATTTCACCTGCATAGCATGTGCAAAAAATTAGAGTGGGTTACGGCAAAAACTGGATGCACTTCGTGTACAAAAGTGGACAATCTTTTTCAAAGTATCTGGGTTTCGGACGAAAACTCATCCGTTACACCGGCTATTCAATATTTTAATAACTTAGTACAACTCCGGACTTTTTTTCGTTCAGATGCACAATTCAAATCCACGTCATCAACTTTCAACCCTTTCTGACATAATTTGCTATTTTCGATGCGTTTAATCATTTGTTTTCAGAGCTAAATCACCGTGAAAGTTAAAATCACTACAAAATGAACTCTGAAAAGGTCGAAACTTGGCAAGGTATCATCATTTCACCCGCATAGAATGTGCCAAAAACTAGAGAGGGTTACAACAAAAGTTGGTTGCACTTTGTGTATAAACTGGACAACCTCTTTCGAAGTATCAAGGCTTCGGATGAAAACTAATCTGTTACCCCGGCTATTCAATATTTTAATAACTTAGTACAACTCCGGACTTTTTTTACGTTCAGATGCACAATTCAAATCCACGTCATCAACTTTCAGCCCTTTCTGACATAATTTGCTAGTTTCGATGCATTTACAGATTTGTTTCCAGACCTAAATCACCGTGAATGTCAAAAGCACTACAAAATTAACTCTGAAAAGGTTGAAACTTCGCAAGGTATCATAATTTCACCCGCATAGCATTGTCAAAATAGTAGAGAGGGTTACGACAAAAAGTGGATGCACTTCGTGTACAAAACTGGACAATCTTTTTCAAAGTATCAGGGTTTCGGACGAAAACTCATCTGTTACACCGGCTATTCAATATTTTAATATCTTAGTACAACTCAGGACTTTTTTGCGTTCAGATGCACAATTCAAATCCATGTCATCAACTTTCAACCCTTTATGACATAATTTGCTATTTTCGATGTGTTTACTCATTTGTTTTGAGAGCTAAATGACCGTGAAAGTCAAAATCACTACCAAATGAACTCTGAAAAGGTCAAAACTTGGCAAGGTATCATCATTTCACCCGCATAGCATGTGCAAAAAAGTAGAGAGTGTTACGACAAAAGCTGGATGCACTTCGTGTACAAACTGGACAATCTCTTTCGAAGTATTAGGGTTTCCGACGAATACTCATCTGTTACAACGGCTATTCAATATTTTAATAACTTAGTACAACCCTGGACTTTTTTGTGTTCTGATGCACAATTCAAATCCACGTCATCAACTTTCAACCCTTTCTGACATAATTTGCTATTTTCGATGCATTTACTCATGTGTTTTCAGAGGTAAATCACCGTGAAAGTGAAAAGCACTACAAAATGAACTCTGAAAAGGTTGAAACTTTGCAAGGTATCATCATTTCACCTGCATAGCATGTGCAAAAAAGTAGAGAGGGTTACGGCAAAAATTGGATGCACTTCATGTACAAAAGTGGACATCTTTTTTGAAGTATCTGGGTTTCGGACGAAAACTCATCTGTTACACTGGCTATTCAATATTTTAATAACTTAGTACAACTCCGGACTTTTTGCGTTCAGATGCACAATTCAAATCCGCATCATCAACTTTCAACCCTTTCTGACATAATTTGCTATTTTCGATGCATTTACTCATTTGTGTTCAGAGCTAAATCACCGTGAAAGTGAAAAGCACTACAAAATGAACTCGGAAAAGGTTGAAATTTGGCAAGGTATCATCATTTCACCCGCATAGCGTGTGCAAAAAACTAGAGAGGGTTACGGCAAAAACTAGATGCACTTCGTGTACAAACTGGACAATCTTTTTTAAAGTATCTGGGTTTCGGACGAAAACTCATCTATTACACCGGCTATTCAGTATTTTAATAACTTAGTTCAACTCCATACTTTTTCGCGTTCACATGCACAATTCAAGTCCACGTCATCAACTTTAAACCCTTTCTGACGTAATTTGCTATTTTCGATGCGTTTACTCATTTGTTTATAGAGCTAAATCACCGTGAGAGTCAAAATCACTACAAAATGAACTCTGGAAAGGTCGAAACTTGGCAAGGTATCACCATTTCACCCGCATAGCATGTGCAAAAAAGTAGAGAGTGTTACGGCAAAAACTGGATGCACTTCGTGTACAAACTGGACAATCTCTTTCGAAGTATCAGGGTCTCGGACCAAAACTCATCTGTTACACCGGCTATTCAATATTCTAATAACTTAGTACAACTCCGGACTTTTTTGCGTTCAGATGCACAATTCAAATCCACGTCATCAACTTTCAACCCTTTCTTACATAATTTGCTATTTTCGATGCGTTTACTCATTTGTTTTCAGAGCTAAATCACCGTGAAAGTCAAAATCACTACAAAATGAACTCTGAAAAGGTCGAAACTTGGCAAGGTATCATAATTTCACTCGCATAGCATGTGCCAAAAACTAGAGAGGGTAACAACAAAAGCTGGTTGCACTTTGTGTATAAACTGGACAACCTCTTTCGAAGTATCAAGGCTTCGGATGAAAATTAATCTGTTACCCCGGCTATTCAATATTTTAATAACTTAGTACAACTCTGAACTTTTTTGCGTGCAGATGCACAATTCAAATCCACGTCATCAACCTTCAGCCCTTTCTAACATAATTTGCTAGTTTCGATGCATTTACAGATTTGTTTTCAGAGCTAAATCACCGTGAATGTAAAAAGCACTACAAAATTAACTCTGAAAAGGTTGAAACTTCGCAAGGTATCATAATTTCACCCGCATAGCATGTGCAAAATAGTAGAGAGGGTTATGACAAAAACTGGATGCACTTCGTGTACAAAACTGGACAATCTTTTTCAAAGTATCAGGGTTTCGGATGAAAACTCATCTGTTACACCGGCTATTCAATATTTTAATATCTTAGTTCAACTCCGGACTTTTTTGTGTCATCGGAAAAGGTTGAAATTTGGCAAGGTATCATCATTTCACCCGCATAGCATGTGCAAAAAACTAGAGAGGGTTATGGCAAAAACTGGATGCACTTCGTGTACAAACTGGACAATCTTTTTTAAAGTATCTGGGTTTCGGACGAAAACTCATCTGTTACACCGGCTATTCAGTATTTTAGTTACTTAGTTCAACTCCGGACTTTTTTGTGTTCAGATGCACAATTCAAATCCACGTCATCAACTTTCAACCCTTTCTGACATAATTTGCTATTTTCGATGCGTTTACTCTTGTGTTTTCAGAGCTAAATCACCGTGAAAGTCAAAATCACTAGAAAAGGAACTCCGAAAAGGTCGAAACTTGGCAAGGTATCATCATTTCACCCGCATAGCATGTGCAAAAAAGTAGAGAGGGTTACAACAAAAGCTGGTTGCACTTTGTGTATAAACTGGACAACCTCTTTCGAAGTATCAGGGCTTCAGATGAAAACTAATCTGTTACACCGGCTATTCAATATTTTAATATCTTAGTACAACTCCGGACTTTTTTTGTGTTCAGATGCACAATTCAAATCCACGTCATCAACTTTCAACCCTATCTGACATAATTTGCTATTTTTGATGCATTTACAGATTTGTTTTCAGAGCTAAATCACCGTGAATGTGAAAAGCACTACAAAATTAACTCTGAAAAGGTTGAAACTTCACAAGATATCATCATTTCACCCGCGTAGCATGTGCAAAAAGTAGAGGGTTACGGCAAAAACTGGATGCACTTCGTGTAGAAACTAGACATTCTTTTCGAAGTATCAGGGTTTCGGATGAAAACTCATCTGTTACACCGGCTATTCAATATTTTAATAACTTAGTACAACTCCAGACTTTTTTTGCGTTCAGATGCACAATTCAAATCCGCGCCATCAACTTTCAACACTTTCTGACATAATTTGCTATTTTCGATGCATTTACTCATTTGTTTTCAGAGCTAAATCACCATGAAAGTGAAAACCACTACAAAATGAACTCTGAAAAGGATGAAACTTCTCAAGGTATCATCATTTCACCCGTATAGCATGTGCAAAAAAGTAGAAAGGGTTACGACAAAAACTGGATGCACTTCGTGTACAAAAGTGGACAATCTTTTTCAAAGTATCTAGGTTTCGGACGAAAACTCATCTGTTACACCAGCTATTCAATATTTTAATAACTTAGTTTAACTCCATACTTTTTCACGTTCAGATGCACAATTCAAATCCACATCATCAACTTTAAACCCTTTCTGACATAATTTGCTATTTTAGATGCGTTTACTCATTTGTTTTTAGAGCTAAATCATCGTGAAAGTCAAAATCACTAGAAAATGAACTCCGAAAATGTCGAAACTTGGCAAGGTATCATCATTTCACCCGCATAGCATGTGCAAAAAAGTAGAGAGTGTTACGACAAAAACTGGATGCACTTCGTGTAGAAACTAGACAATCTCTTTTGAAGTATCAGGGTTTCGGACGAAAACTCATCTGTTACACCGGCTAGACAATATTTTAATAACTTAGTACAACTCCGGACTTTTTTTTGCGTTCAGATGCACAATTCAAATCCACGTCATGAACTTTCAACCCTTTCTGACATAATTTGCTAATTTCGATGTGTTTACTCATTTGTTTTCAAAGCTAAATCACCGTGAAGGTCAAAATCACTACAAAATGAACTCTAAAAAGGTCGAAACATGGCAAGGTATCATCATTTCACCCGCATAGCATGTGCAAAAAACTAGAGAGGGTTACCGCAAAAACTGGATGCACTTCGTGTACAAACTGGACAATCTCTTTCGAAGTATCAAGGTTTCGGACGAAAACTCATCTGTTACCCCGGCTATTCAATATTTTAATAACTTAGTACAAATCCGGACTTTTTTTGT
>NC_041381.1:79674643-79675026 GCF_002162155.2 Triticum dicoccoides
AGAGAGAGTTACGGCAAAAAGTGGATCCACTTCGTGTACAAACTGGACAATATTTTTCAAAGTATCACGGTTTCGGACGAAAACTCATCTGTTACACCGGCTATTCAATATTTTAATAACTTAGTAAAACTCTGGACTTTTTTGTGTTCAGATGCACAATTCAAATCCATGTCATCAACTTTCAACCCTTTGTGACATAATTTTCTATTTTCGATGCATTTACTCATGTGTTTTCAGAGCTAAATCACCGTGAAAGTGAAAAGCACTACAAAATGAACTCTGAAAAGGTTGAAACTTCGCAAGGTATCATCATTTCACCCGCATAGCATGTGCAAAAAAGTAGATAGGGTTACGGCAAAAATTGGATGCACTTCGTGTACAAA
>NC_041381.1:79675160-79678089 GCF_002162155.2 Triticum dicoccoides
TGGCAAGGTATCATCATTTCACCCGCATAGCATGTGCAAAAAACTAGAGAGGGTTACCGCAAAAACTGGATGCACTTCGTGTACAAACTGGACAATCTCTTTCGAAGTATCAAGGTTTCGGACGAAAACTCATCTGTTACCCCGGCTATTCAATATTTTAATAACTTAGTACAAATCCGGACTTTTTTTGTGTTCAGATGCACAATTCAAATCCACGTCATCAACTTTCAGCCCTTTCTGACATAATTTGCTAGTTTCGATGCATTTACACATGTGTTTTCAGAGCTAAATCACCGTGGAAGTGAAAAGCACTACAAAATGAACTCTGAAAAGGTTGAAACTTCGCAAGGTATCATCATTACACCCGCATAGCATGTGCAAAAAAGTAGAGAGGGTTACGGCAAAAACTGGATGCACTTCGTGTACAAAAGTGGACAATCTTTTTCAAAGTATCGGGGTTTCGGACGAAAACTCATCTGTTACACCGGCTATTCAATATTTTAATATCTTAGTACAACTCCGGACTTTTTTGCATTCAGATGCACAATTCAAATCCACGTCATCAACTTTCAACCCTTTCTGACATAATTTGCTATTTTCGATGTGTTTACTCATTTGTTTTCAGAGCTAAATCACTGTGCAAGTCAAAATCACTACCAAATGAACTCTGAAAAGGTCGAAACTTGGCAAGGTATCATCATTTCACCCACATAGAATGTGCAAAAAAGTAGAGAGAGTTACGGCAAAAAGTGGATCCACTTCGTGTACAAACTGGACAATATTTTTCAAAGTATCACGGTTTCGGACGAAAACTCATCTGTTACACCGGCTATTCAATATTTTAATAACTTAGTAAAACTCTGGACTTTTTTGTGTTCAGATGCACAATTCAAATCCATGTCATCAACTTTCAACCCTTTCTGACATAATTTTCTATTTTCGATGCATTTACTCATGTGTTTTCAGAGCTAAATCACCGTGAAAGTGAAAAGCACTACAAAATGAACTCTGAAAAGGTTGAAACTTCGCAAGGTATCATCATTTCACCCGCATAGCATGTGCAAAAAAGTAGATAGGGTTACGGCAAAAATTGGATGCACTTCGTGTACAAAAGTGGACAATCTTTTTCAAAGTATCTGGGTTTCGGACGAAAACTCATCTGTTACACCGGCTATTCAATATTTTAATATCTTAGTACAACTCCGGACTTTTTTGCGTTCAGATGCACAATTCAAATCCACGTCATCAACTTTCAACCCTTTCTGACATAATTTGCCATTTTCGATGCGTTTACTCTTGTGTTTTCAGAGCTAAATCACCGTGAAAGTCAAAATCACTAGAAAATGAACTCCGAAAAGGTCAAAACTTGGCAAGGTATCATCATTTCACCCGCATAGCATGTGCAAAAAAGTAGAGAGTGTTACGGCAAAAACTGGATGCACTTCGTGCAGAAACTAGAAAATCTCTTTCGAAGTATCAGGGTTTCGGACGAAAACACATCTGTTACACCGCCTATTCAATATTTTAATAACTTAGTACAACTCCGGACATTATTTTGCATTCAGATGCACAATTCAAATCCACGCCATCAACTTTCAACCCTTTCTGACATAATTTGCTATTTTCGATGCATTTACTCATTTGTTTTCAGAGCTAAATCACCATGAAAGTGAAAATCACTACAAAATGAACTCTGAAAAGGTTGAAACTTTGCAAGGTATCATCATTTCACCCGCATAGCATGTGCAAAAATGTCGAGAGGATTACGACAAAAACTGGATGCACTTCGTGTACAAAAGTGGACAATCTTTTTCAAAGTATCTAGGTTTCGGACGAAAACTCATCTGTTACACCGGCTATTCAATATTTTAATAACTTAGTACAACTCCAGACTTTTTTTTGCGTTCAGATGCACAATTCAAATCCGCGCCATCAACTTTCAACACTTTCTGACATAATTTGCTATTTTCGATGCATTTACTCATTTGTTTTCAGAGCTAAATCACCATGAAAGTGAAAACCACTACAAAATGAACTCTGAAAAGGATGAAACTTCTCAAGGTATCATCATTTCACCCGCATAGCATGTGCAAAAAAGTAGAAAGGGTTACGACAAAAACTGGATGCACTTCGTGTACAAAAGTGGACAATCTTTTTCAAAGTATCTAGGTTTCGGACGAAAACTCATCTGTTACACCAGCTATTCAATATTTTAATAACTTAGTTTAACTCCATAATTTTTCACGTTCAGATGCACAATTCAAATCCACATCATCAACTTTAAACCCTTTCTGACATAATTTGCTATTTTAGATGCGTTTACTCATTTGTTTTTAGAGCTAAATCACCGTGAAAGTCAAAATCACTAGAAAATGAACTCCGAAAATGTCGAAACTTGGCAAGGTATCATCATTTCACCCGCATAGCATGTGCAAAAAAGTAGAGAGTGTTACGACAAAAACTGGATGCACTTCGTGTAGAAACTAGACAATCTCTTTTGAAGTATCAGGGTTTCAGACGAAAACTCATCTGTTACACCGGCTAGACAATATTTTAATAACTTAGTACAACTCCGGACTTTTTTTGCGTTCAGATGCACAATTCAAATCCACGTCATGAACTTTCAACCCTTTCTGACATAATTTGGTAATTTCGATGTGTTTACTCATTTGTTTTCAAAGCTAAATCACCGTGAAGGTCAAAATCACTACAAAATGAACTCTAAAAAGGTCGAAACTTGGCAAGGTATCATCATTTCACCCGCATAGCATGTGCAAAAAACTAGAGAGGGTTACCGCAAAAACTGGATGCACTTCGTGTACAAACTGGACAATCTCTTTCGAAGTATCAAGGTTTCGGACGAAAACTCATCTGTTACCCCGGCTATTCAATATTTTAATAACTTAGTACAAATCCGGACTTTTTTTGT
>NC_041381.1:79678099-79683214 GCF_002162155.2 Triticum dicoccoides
TCTTGTGTTTTCAGAGCTAAATCACCGTGAAAGTCAAAATCACTAGAAAATGAACTCCGAAAAGGTCAAAACTTGGCAAGGTATCATCATTTCACCCGCATAGCATGTGCAAAAAAGTAGAGAGTGTTACGGCAAAAACTGGATGCACTTCGTGCAGAAACTAGAAAATCTCTTTCGAAGTATCAGGGTTTTGGACGAAAACACATCTGTTACACCGCCTATTCAATATTTTAATAACTTAGTACAACTCCGGACATTATTTTGCATTCAGATGCACAATTCAAATCCACGCCATCAACTTTCAACCATTTCTGACATAATTTGCTATTTTCGATGCATTTACTCATTTGTTTTCAGAGCTAAATCACCATGAAAGTGAAAATCACTTCAAAATGAACTCTGAAAAGGTTGAAACTTTGCAAGGTATCATCATTTCACCCGCATAGCATGTGCAGAAAACTAGAGAGGGTTACAACAAAAGCTGGTTGCACTTTGTGTATAAACTGGACAACCTCTTTCGAAGTATCAGGGCTTCGGATGAAAACTAATCTGTTACACCGGCTATTCAATATTTTAATATCTTAGTACAACTCTGGACTTTTTTTGCGTTCAGATGCACAATTCAAATCCACGTCATCAACTTTCAACCCTATCTGACATAATTTTCTATTTTCGATGCATTTACAGATTTGTTTTCAGAGCTAAATCACCATGAATGTGAAAAGCACTACAAAATTAACTCTGAAAAGGTTGAAACTTCACAAGATATCATCATTTCACCTGTGTAGCATATGCAAAAAGTAGAGAGGGTTACGTCAAAAACTGGATGCACTTCGTGTACAAAACTGGACAATCTTTTTCAAAGTATCAGGGTTTCGGACGAAAACTCATCTGTTACACCGGCTATTCAATATTTTAATATATTAGTACAACTCTGGACTTTTTTGCATTCAGATGCACAATTCAAATCCACGTCATGAACTTTCAACCCTTTCTGACATAATTTGCTAATTTCGATGTGTTTACTCATTTGTTTTCAGAGCTAAATCACCGTGAAGGTCAAAATCACTACAAAATGAACACTAAAAAGGTCGAAACTTGGCAAGGCATCATCATTTCACCCGCATAGCACGTGCAAAAAAGTAGAGAGTGTTACGGCAAAAACTGGATGCACTTCATGTACAAACTGGACAATCTCTTTTGAAGTATCAGGGTTTCGGACGAAAACTCATCTGTTACACCGGCTATTCATTATTTAAATAACTTAGTACAACTCCGGACTTTTTTTGCTTTCAGATGCACAATTCAAATCCACGTCATCAACTTTGAACCCTTTCTGACATAATTTCCTATTTTCGATGCATTTACACATGTGTTTTCAGAGCTAAATCACCGTGGAAGTGAAAAGCACTACAAAATGAACTCTGAAAAGGTTGAAACTTCGCAAGGTATCATCATTTCACCCGCATAGCATGTGCAAAAAAGTAGAGAGGGTTACGGAAAAAACTAGATGCACTTCGTGTACAAAAGTGGACAATCTTTTTCAAAGTATATGGGTTTCGGATGAAAACTCATCTGTTATACCGGCTATTCAATATTTTAATAACTTAGTACAACTCTGGACTTTTTTGCGTTCAGATGCACAATTCAAATCCACGTCACCAACTTTCAACCCTTTCTGACATAATTTGCTATTTTCGATGCGTTTACTCTTGTGTTTTCAGAGCTAAATCACCGTGAAAGTCAAAATCACTAGAAAACGAACTCTGAAAAGGTCGAAACTTGGCAAGGTATCATCATTTCACCCGCATAGCAGGTGCGAAAAAGTAGAGAGTGTTACAGCAAAAACTGGATGCACTTCGTGTAGAAACTGGACAATCTCTTTCGAAGTATCAGGGTTTCGGACGAAAACTCATCTGTTACACCGGCTATTCAATATTTTAATAACTTAGTACAACTCTGGACCTTTTTTGCGTTCAGATGCACAATTCAAATCCACGTCATCAACTTTCAACCCTTTCTAACATAATTTGCTATTTTCGATGCGTTTACTCTTTTGTTTTCAGAGCTAAATCACCGTGAAAGTCAAAATCACTAGAAAATGAACTCTGAAAAGGTTGAAACTTGGCAAGGTATCATCATTTCACCCGCATAGCATGTGCAAAAAAGTAGAGCATGTTACGACAAAAACTGGATGCACTTCGTGTAGAAACTAGACAATCTCTTTAGAAGTATCAGGGTTTCGGACGAAAACTCATCTGTTACACAAGCTATTCAATATTTTAATAACTTAGTACAACTCCGGACTTTTTTTGCATTCAGATGCACAATTCAAATCCACGTCATCAACTTTCAACCCTTTCTGACATAATTTGCTATTTTCGATGCATTTACTCATTAGTTTTCAGAGCTAAATCATCGTGAAATTGAAAACCACTACAAAATGAACTCTGAAAAGGTTGAAACTTCGCATGGTATCATCATTTCACCCGCATAGCATGTGCAAAAAAGTAGAGAGGGTTACGACAAAAAATGGATGCACTTCGTGTACAAACTGGACAACCTCTTTTGAAGTATCAGGGCTTCGGATGAAAACTAATCTGTTACACCGGCTATTCAATATTTTATTAACTTAGTACAACTCCGGAATTTTTTTGGCGTTCAGATGCACAATTCAAATCCACGTCATCAACTTTCAACCCTTTCTAAAATATTTTGGTATTTTCGATGCGTGTACAGATTTGTTTTCAGAGCTAAATCACCGTGAATGTGAAAAGCACTACAAAATTAACTCTGAAAAGGTTGAAACTTTGCAAGATATCATCATTTCACCCGCGTAGCATGTGCAAAAAGAAGAGAGGGTTACGGCAAAAACTGGATGCACTTCGTGTACAAAACTGGACAATCTTTTTCAAAGTATCTGGGTTTCGGACGAAAACTCATCTGTTACACCGGCTATTCAATATTTTAATAACTTAGTACAACTCCGGACTTTTTTGTGTTCAGATGCACAATTCAAATCCACGTCATCAACTTTCAACCCTTTCTAACATAATTTGCTATTTTCGATGCATTCACTCATGTGTTTTCAGAGCTAAATCACCATGAAAGTGAGAAGCACTACAAAATAAACTCTGAAAAGGTTGAAACTTCGCAAGGTATCATCATTTCACCCGCATAGCATGTGAATAAAAGTAGAGAGGGTTACGGCAAAAACTGGATGCACTTCGTGTACAAAAGTGGACAATCTTTTTCAAAGTATCTGGGTTTCGGATGAAAACTCATCTGTTACACCGGCTATGCAATATTTTAAGAACTTAGTACAACTCCGGACTTTTTTGCGTTCAGATGCACCACGTCATCAACTTTCAACCCTTTCTGACATAATTTGCTATTTTCGATGCGTTTACTCTTGTGTTTTCAGAGCTAAATCACCGTGAAAGTCAAAGTCACTAGAAAATGAACTCTGAAAAGGTTGAAACTTGGCAAGGTATCATCATTTCACCCGCATAGCATATGCAAAAACGTAGAGAGTGTTATGGCAAAAACTGGATGCACTCCGTGTAGAAACTGGACAATCTCTTTCGAAGTATCAGGGTTTCGGACGAAAACTCATCTGTTACACCGGCTATTCAATATTTTAATAACTTAGTACAACTCTGGACTTTTTTGCGTTCAGATGCACAATTCAAATCCACGTCATCAACTTTCAACCCTTTCTGACATAATTTGCTATTTTCGATGCATTTACTCATTTGTTTTCAGAGCTAAATCACCGTGAAAGTGAAAACCACTACAAAATGAACTCTGAAATGGTTGAAACTTCGCAAGGTATCATCATTTCACCCGCATAGCATGTGCAAAAAAGTAGAGAGGGTTACGGCAAAAACTGGATGCACTTCATGTACAAACTGGACAATCTCTTTCGAAGTATCAGCGTTTCAAACAAAAACTCATCTGTTACACCGGCTATTCAATATTTTAATAACTTAGTACAACTCTGCATGTTTTTTGCGTTCAGATGCACAATTCAAATCCACGTCATCAACTTTCAACCCTTTCTAACATAATTTGCTATTTTCGATTGTCACGCCCAATATGCAATACTATCCTAAAGAGACTCGAAGTTCCCACCAAGGATAGAACCGCATATTGATACACTATTACATCAACATTACAAAATAGATGGGGATACATACAAAAGGCATACAAAGCCACACGAATACAACATCATCTTACATAAGAGCACCATCCGAATACAGATGAAACACAAACAGGAACTCAAACGACAACCACCCTGCTAGCCCAGGCTGCCGACCCGGAACTTATCCCCTGATTGAAGAAGAAGTAGAAGACGAACTCCAAAACAAGCAAACATCGCTCTCGCGTTATGATCATCGCATAACCTGTACCAGCAACCGTTGTAGTAATCTGTGAGCCACGAGGACTCAGCAATCCCATTACCATGGGTATCAAGACTAGCAAAGCTTAATGGGAAAGGAAGGGGTAAAGTGGTGAGGTTGCAGCAGCGACTAAGCATATATGGTGGCTAACATACGCAAATAAGAGCGAGAAGAGAGCAAACGGAATGGTCGTGAAGCTAGCAATGATCAAGAGGTGATCCTGAACTCCTACTTACGTCAAACATAACCCAAAACCGTGTTCACTTCCCGGACTCCCTCAAGAAGAGACCATCACGGCTACACACGCGGTTGATGCATTTTAATTCGGATCTGGTGTCAAGTTATCTACAACCAGACATTAACAAATTCCCATCTGCCACATAACCGCGGGCACGGCTCTCGAAAGTTTATACCCTGCAGGGGTGTCCCAACTTAGCCCATGATAAGCTCTCACGATCAACGAAGGATATTCCTTCTCCCAGGAAGACCCGATCAGTCTCGGAATCCCGGTTTACAAGACATTTCGACAATGGTAAAACAAGACGACCAAGACCGCCCGATGTGTCGACAATCCCGATAGGAGTCGCATGTATCTCGTTCTCAAGACACACTGGATAAGCGAAGCGTACAGGTACCAACGTAACCCAAGTTGCCAAGGGATGGTCCCGCACGGTGCTCTAGTTTGGACCAACACTTAGACAAGCATTGGCCC
>NC_041381.1:79683335-79685814 GCF_002162155.2 Triticum dicoccoides
GGCTAAAATAAAGATGACCCTCGAGAGAGCGACTCCCAATGGAAAATTAGGTGATGGTGAGGCAAATGGTAAAACCAAGGTTGGGCCTTGCTGGAGGAGTTTTATTCAAAGCGAACTGTCAAGGGGGTCCCATAAATCACCCAACCGCGTTAGGGACGCAAAATCCAGGAACATAATACCGATATGACGAAATCTAGGGCGGCAAGAGTGGAACAAAACACCAGGCATAAGGCCGAGCCTTCCACCCTTTACCAAGTATATAGATGCATTAATTAAATAAGAGATATTGTGATATCCCAACATAATCCTGTCCACCATGGAGCAATCTTCAACTTCACCTACAACTAACAACGCTATAAGAGGGGCTGAGCAAAGCGGTAACATAGCCAAACAATGGTTTGCTAGGAAGGGTGTCAAAGGTTAGAGATTCATGGCAATTTGGGAGGCTTAAGGAACAAGTGATAGGAAGCGCAGCATAGCGATAGAACGAAGCAACTAGCATGGGAATGATAGTAGTGAAATCCAAGGTGACGGTCATCTTTCCTGAAATCCCGCTAGGAAGAAGAACGAGTCCACGAAGAAGATGAAGCCATGAAGACGAACCAAGCGTAGACGAACGAATCCTCACGATCGCAACGAAACAGGAACTATCGAGAAGAAGCACACAACATGGTAAACACACCACACAAGGACAAGACATGATGCATAACCAAGCATGACGCATGACAAAACTAGATGAGGCTACTCATGGCAAGAGATGATGCAAACAAGAACAACACATCAAGGCAAGTTTAAATGAGGCCGGAAGCAACATATTACAATTCTGGTAAGTCCTCATATGCAAATTTAGAAATTGGTCCAGATCTGAATAAACCTTATGTTCAAGTTGTTAAACAGCAAGCTAAAGAGCATCAAGAGTATCTACACGAAATTCTAGTCAAGTTACATATAAAGTTCATTTAATTCGGAGCTACGGCATAGAAGATATGAGCAAAACAAGTTAAACATGGCATTGATGCAAAATGCATACAAACATCAAGCAAACACCTCAAAACAAGGATGCAACATGATAATATGAAGCTACATGCAATTCTAAGCAAGTTTCATATAGAGCACACTCAAAACGGAGCAACGGTGCAACACATACACTATACAAGTTTAAAGGACAAGCTGTCCAAAACAGCAACTAGGCATCTAGCAAGCACCAAAACGACATGCTACATTACCACAATATGAAAACAGAAGGCACGGACATGAAGTACGGGTAATGCATGACAAAACATGAACACTGATCTATCTCCAAAAATCACTAGAACATGCTCAAAAGGACATGGCAAGATCGCAAATAATAATAGTTTTCAGGCTTAACAGAAATAACATCAGGTTGCAAGGTTTAGAGCTATCAAACAACATCTTACAGGAACTTAACATGGAAAACAAAGACATTGCATGAATGTACTAATTGCATATAACAAAAGTCCCTTAATGACCACGAGCCAAAAAGGATCAGAAGATATGATGGCACCCATGTAAAGATGGCAAGTTATATGACAGATTCAAACATGGCAGGAACAACAATAAGTAGGCATATTGGTGAGCTTGTAACACTCACCACAGAACAATACATGGCATGTCAAGGTGACCAACAGTAAGATGGCATGTTTATTAAGCTAAGCATGGCAAGAGCAAGTTCATACAGTATATGGATCACTAGAAAAGTTCATGGCAACACTGAACTTAATGTTAACAGGCTGACAGCAATATCATTTAGCAATTTGAGAGCAAGTTTACAACAAGTTACATCAGGCTATAAATACAACCAGGGGAATGGATGGATAGAACATGACATGTACAACAAATTATCCTTAGTGAACATCCCCAGATTATGCATAGAATGACTTGTAGCAGCAGGTTTACATAGCAACACGAAATAACAGATTCAGCCTAGCAAAACAGCAACAGCAAGTACCCTACTTAACAAGCTTGATGCACTCAGTACAAGACTCACAAAAATACATGGATTGCACCTCTGAAAATATGTCATGATGTAGCTCGACACTCATGTAGACATCACGCGCATAGGATGCACACACAAAATGCAATGAAAAAGACAAAACAACAAGTTATAACAGTTTGAGCAGGTTAACATCACATAGCACTCTTGCAACGATGATTTGGGCATCAAGATGACCTCAAACAAACATGGCACAATGGAATGAAATGAAGAGCATCTCACAACAAACAATTTGATATACTAAACGCCCAAAACGGAGCCACGGATGCAGAGTTATGATGCGATGAACAGGAGACCAAAATGCAAATAATTTCGGGACGAGGAAAAAGAGGGGGTCAACCTTCGAGATCCAGATCTGGCGTGGGACCCGAGGTTCATCGGAGCAGGGTCGCTGGAGTGGTGCGGAGTAGGCGCCGACAGGGTCGGGGACGGTGGCGAGGCGCTCCGGCAACGTCGGGGAACGGC
>NC_041381.1:79686547-79693451 GCF_002162155.2 Triticum dicoccoides
AGCGGGCCCGCGGCGGCGCGCGGAGAGAGAGGACACCGGCGAAGGAGATGGACGGCTCCTGGTTGGGCGAGGGCGAGGGCGGACGCGTCCGGTCCGATCCGGACGTGTCCGGCTGCAGAGAGGGAGCGGAGCTAGGGTTAGGGGGATTCATCCGCGAAAAATGGAGGGGGGGACCTATTTATAGATTCTGGGAGCTAGGAGAGTCCAAATGGGGTGCGGTTTTCGCCCACATGATCGTGATCGAACGACCGAGAGCATGGAGGGGGTTTGGATGGGTTATTGGGCTGCACACAAAAGAGGCTTTTACGTTACCCCGGTTAACCGTTGGAGTATCAAACGGACTCCAAATGGCACGAAACTTGATAGGCGGTCTACCGGTGCTATACCAAGGCTGCTTGAAAAACCTCGGGACATTCCAAGAACGTTTAACACCCGCACACAAAAAGAGGCAAAAGGGGGCGCCGAGGAACATAGGAGTGCCGGATTGCAAAACGGAGAACGGGGAAAAAGCTCGGATGCATGAGGCGAACACGTATGCAAAATGAGATGCACATGATGACATGACAAAATGCAACACGCAAGCAAATGACATGGCAACAACGGTAAACAACTGGCAGACACCTGGCGCATCGGATCCGGGGCGTTACAACACTCCTCCACTAATAAGAGATCTCGTCCCGAGATCTTAGGACCGAGACAGGAGGGAAAAGGGATGAGGTGAATCAAGAACTCAAGAGAAGTAGCAAAGAATCGAGAGCACTCGCGAAGAAGAGAGGAACGACGAGAATGACGAGAATCGAAAGCTCATAGAATCAGATAGACTATGAAACCACTCCATTTAGAACGAGATAAGAAAACGGATAAGACTGAAAGGATTTAGGCGGCACTCCGACTGAACAAGGAAAGAATAGAATACGAGCTTGGGAGGATGGAATGATACTTGATGAAGACATGACACAAAACCTGCGGAAAGAATTGAAAGAGTTGAATGAAAAGAACAGAGAACAAAATGACAACTTGTGCCACGAATGGAATTGAAATCATCTTTACAAGGAAGGTTTAAACGGAGTTGTTGAGAAAATCAACAACAAAAAGAATAAGCTTGTTGTGGTCTTATGGATAATATCTCAAAAATTTTGAGGTGACAACCGGCCACGAGCGGAAAATATTAAAAAACTGGGAAGAAAGAAGAAATGCCAAACTCCATTTCAAAAGCAAACGGAGAATTAATTGCACTTCGAGACGTGAGAAGAAAAGATACTTGAACTCCTCCAACAAGAATCCTGATGAACTCTTCAAGAATGGATTAAATCATGAAGAACCACCATGAAGAACTTCGGTGACAAAAGGATGATGAGATAGAAATGAAGGATGAAAGAATAAGATTAAAGCTTACGGTGATTTAGATGGAGGTTCCGACGAGATGGCCGAGGAAATTTGAACTCCGGAAAAGAAAATATGAAAACACTTGGAACTAGAATTTATTCATCAAGAACAAACTCCGAAGGAAGGTATTACTCACTTGGATGAAATAAGAATAATATTTATTGCATGCTTATCCTTCATCAAATTAAATTGATGACAAGAAGTGGATTTTGCATACTACTTATTCTTGTTGAAAACCATTAAGGGGGGTATAGCACAAAACTTGAGAAAGTCTTCATGAACCACCAGTAGGATTGGAAAGAACGAATGAATTAATATGATAATCAAAGAAAAGAATCTGAAAGAACCACCATTAGAATTCGGAAATGACTGACGAAAGAGAATGAATCACCGGGAAGAATTAGAAGAACAATATGCTTGAGGGGGATTAGATGCAAAAGAACAAAGAGATCATAAGCTGATTAAATAACACTTGAAAGAAGCACCAGGATAACTGGATAACGGTAGCTGAAATGTGAGGATGAAGAATTCTTCTGGAAGGATGGCCTCCGGTGAAAATAAATGGAAAAAACAACTCTTGACATACTCCGGATGGGTAAGAAAAGGAATATCAGTCAAACGGAATAATTTGAGAGGATAACAAGAAGCTAGAATCGCGAATCTTCGAGAGAACAGACAAGATTTAAGAGGAACTCTTCTTCGGTCTTCAAATGTTGAGAATGACAACGAGGAACACCAGTAAAATTTGTTAAGGCACTTCGGGGGAACGAAAAAACAAAGAGGTTGAGGCAACAATGATAATGATTTGAAATTGATCATGGAAAGGCATATGAATGATGAAATCCATTCTTACGTCACACTTTGAAAAGAATTTGAGAATAACTCCGGGGGAATTAGAAGAGTCAGGTAGGATCCTGGGAAAAGACCTGTGGGTTAGGGCACACTGAAGAGACAAAACACCGTTGAAAAGGATTGTTGAAGAGATAGATGATGCATCGGAACAATTGAAATATTTGAATGAGGTGACAACCTCAAATTAATTCGAACACTGACGAATCTCCTAGGATGTCTTCCGAACTCCGTAATGATTGAATGGCGAGAGGCAAACGAGCAAGTAGAACACTTTATCCAAGGAAAAGAATGTGATCAACCCGAAAAAAAAAACTTGAATTGAGTGCACCAGAAAAATTAAGGGATGAATAATGACGAACGAGACGAGAATTCACCGGTTGAAATAATTGACAAAAGACTGAAGAGGCTCCACACGACTGAAATTGATGGTCGAAACAGACTCAGACTCCTGGAAGAAAAAGGGTGGGAGGGCGGGAAAACAAAGGCAACTTGGAAGGGGAAACTGACAAATATCTTGAAGAGAAAACGCCGGTTGAAATCATTGAGGAAAGAAAGCAAAGACTTCGCACGAGTAGGAAGGATACTCGATTGCGGACTCCGGATTCGAGAAGAAAAGGGTGGGCAGGTGGGGAAAAAATAACGACAACTTCAGTCAAGGAAAACACCATCGAAAGAGAAAGAACTAACGAATGATCTTGCAAAAGATGACGAGGATCAAAACCACTCGAAGAGAAAAGCGCCGGATTGAAAAGAGGATGGACAACGAACGAAAAACTAACCGCGTGATCCTGAAGAAATATTTGAAGGGGAAGAGGAGTAATTCAAAATACCTACGTCAAGATTCCTCACCAGAGCGACGAAGGGGCCGAGGAGTAAAAAGAATTCCTACTCTCCGATATAACTAGACTCCAAAAACAGTTTTCTTCTAGACTCGACAACGACCAAACTACACGATCAATCAAGGGGGCTCCTAAGGTCGGTCGAGGTTCTGTTACCAACTTGTCACGCCCAATATGCGATACTATCATAAAGAGACTCGAAGGTCCCACCAAGGATAGAACCGCATATTGATACGCTTTTGCAAGGTGGATATCATTACATCAACATTATAAAATAGATGGGGATACATATAAAAGGCATACAAAGCCACACGAATACACCATCATCTTACATAAGAGCACCATCCAACTACGGATCAAACACAAACAGGAACTCAAATGACAACCACCATGCTAGCCCAGGCTGCCGACCCGGAACCTATCCCCTGATCGAAGAAGAAGCAGAAGAAGAACTCCAAAACAAGCAAACATCGCTCTCGCGTCATGATCATCGCATAACCTGTACCTGCAATTGTTGTTGTAGTAATCTGTGAGCCACGAGGACTCAGCAATCCCATTACCATGGGTATCAAGACTAGCAAAGCTTAATGGGAAAGGAAGGGTAAATTTGTGAGGTTGCAGCAGCGACTAAGCATATATGGTGGCTAACATACGCAAATAAGAGCGAGAAGAGAGCAAACGGAACGGTCGTGAAGCTAGCAATGATCAAGAGGTGATCCTGAACTCCTACTTATGTCAAACATAACCCAAAACCGTGTTCACTTCCCGAACTCCCCCGAGAAGAGACCATCACGGCTACCCACGCGTTTGATGCATTTTAATTCGGATCTGGTGTCAAGTTATCTACAACCAGACATTAACAAATTCCCATCTGCCACATAACCGCGGGCACGGCTCTCGAAAGTTTATACCCTGCAGGGGTGTCCCAACTTAGCCCATGATAAGCTCTCGCGATCAACGAAGGATATTCCTTCTCCCAGGAAGACCCGATCAGTCTCGGAATCCCGGTTTACAAGACATTTCGACAATGGTAAAACAAGACGACCAAGACCGCCCGATGTGTCGACAATCCCGATAGGAGTCGCACGTATCTCATTCTCAAGACACACCGGATAAGCGAAGCGTACAGGTACCGACGTAACCCAAGTTGCCAAGGGATGGTCCCGCACGGTGCTCTAGTTTGGACCAACACTTAGACAAGCATTGGCCCGGGGGGGCTAAAATAAAGATGACCCTCGAGAGAGCAACTCCCAAGGGAAAATTAGGTGATGAAGAGGCAAATGGTAAAACCAAGGTTGGGCCTTGCTGGAGGAGTTTTATTCAAAGCGAACTGTCAAGGGGGTCCCATAAATCACCCAACCGCGTTAGGGACACAAAATCCGGGAACATAATACCGATATGACAGAATCTGGGGCGGCAAGAGTGGAACAAAACACCAGGCATAAGGCCGAGCCTTCCACCCTTTACCAAGTATATAAAATGCATTAATTAAATAAGAGATATTGTGATATCCCAACATAATCCTGTCCACCATGGAGCAATCTTCAACTTCACCTGCAACTAACAACGTTATAAGATGGGCTGAGCAAAGAGGTAACATAGCCAAACAACGGTTTGATAGGAAGGGTGTCAAAGGTTAGAGGTTCATGGCAATTCGGGAGGCTTAAGGAACAAGTGACAGGAAGCGCAGCATAGCAATAGAACAAAGCAACTAGCATGGCAATGATAGTAGTGAGATCCAAGGTGATGGTCATCTTGCCTAAAATCCCGCTAGGAAGAAGAACGAGTCCATCAATAAGATGAAGCCACAAAGACGAACCAAGCGTAGACGAACGAATCCTCACGATCGCAACGAAACGGGAACTATCGAGAAGAAGCACACAACATGGTAAACACACCACACATGGACAAGACATGATGCACAACCAAGCATGATGCATGACAAAACTAGATGAGGCTACTCATGGCAAGAGATGATGCAAACAAGAACAACACATCAAGGAAAGTTAAAATGAGGCCGGAAACAACGTATAACAATTCCGGTAAGTCCTCATATGCAAATTTAGAAATTGATCCAGATCTGAATAATCCTTATGTTCAAGTTGTTAAACAGCAAGTTAGAGAGCATCAAGAGGATCTACACGAAATTCTAGTCAAGTTACATATAAAGTTCATTTAATTCGGAGCTACGGCCTAGAAGATGTGAGCAAAACAAGTTAAACATGGCATTGATGCAAAATGCATACAAACATCAAGCAAACACCTCAAAACAAGGATGCAACATGATAATATGAAGCTACATGCAATTCTAAGCAAGTTTCATATAGAGCACACTCAAAACGGAGCAACGGTGCAACACATACACTCTATACAAGTTTAAAGGACAAGCTGTCCAAAACAGCAACTAGGCATCTAGCAAGCACCAAAACAACATGCTACATTACCACAATATGAAAACAAAAGGCATGGACATGAAGTACAGGTAATGCATGACAAAACATGAACACCGATATATCTCCAGAAATCAATAGAACATGCTCAAAAGGACATGGCAAGATTGCAAATAATAACAGTTTTCAGGATTAGCAGAAATAACATCAGGTTGCAATGTTTAGAGTTATCAAACAACATGTTACAGGAACTTAACATGGAAAACAAAGACATGGCATGAATCTACTAATTGCATAAAACAAATGTCCCTTACTGACCATGAGCCAAAAAGTATCAGAAGATATGGTGGCACCCATGTAAACATGGCAAGTTATATGACAGATTCAAACATGGCAGGAACAACAATAAGTAGGCATGTTGGTGAGCTTGTACCACTCACCACAGAATAATACATGGCATGGAAAGGTGACCAACCATAATAAGGCATGTTTATGAAGCTAAGCATGGCAAGAGAAAGTTCATACGGTATATGGATCACTAGCAAAGTTCATGGCAAAACTGAACTTAATGTTAACAGGCTGACAGCAATATTATTTAGCAATTTGAGAGCAAGGTTACAACAAGTTACATCAGGCTATAAATACAACTAGGGGAATGGATGGATAGAACATGACATGTAAAACAAATCATCCTTGGTGAACATCTCCAGATTATGCATAGAATGACTTGTAGCAGCAGGTTTACATAGCATCACGAAATAACAGATTCAGCCTAGCAAAACAGCAACAGCAAGTACCCTACTTAACAAGCTTGATGCACTCAGTACAAGACTCACAAAAATACATATATTGCACCTCTGAAAATATGGCATGATGTAGCTCAACACTCATGTAGACATCAAGCTCATAGGATGCACAAACAAGATGCAATGAAAAAGACAAAACAACAAGTTATAACAGTTTCAGCAAGTTAACATCACATAGCACTTACAACGATGATTCGGGCACCAAGATGACCTCAAACAAACATGGCACACTGGAATGAAATGAAGAGCATCTCACAGTGAACAATTTGATATACTACACGCCCAAAAGGGAGCCACGGATACGGAGTTATGACGCGATGAACAGTAGACCAAAATGCAAATAATTTCGGGACTTATGAAAAAAAAGGGGGTCAACCTTCGAGATCCAGATCTGGCGCGGGACCCGAGGTTCGTTGGAGCAGGGTCGCCGGAGTGGCGTGGAGGAGGCGCCGACAGGGTCGGGGACGGCGGCGAGGCGCTCCGGCGACGTCGGGGAACGACGCTGGGGAAGGAGATGGACGGGGGGGCGCTGGATGGGGCGGACCCGGCGGCGGGCGACCGGTTCTGGCCGGTCCCCGTCGCAGGGCGACGCGGAGACGAGGCCGGCGGCCGGAGGCGCTGGATCCGCGGC
>NC_041381.1:79693650-79699671 GCF_002162155.2 Triticum dicoccoides
GAGGGGCGCCTGCGGGCGAGCGGCGGCGGCATCCGGGCTGGGCGGTGGCGCGGACGGGCGACGGCGGGCGCGGTGCGGGCCGCGGGGGCCCCGCACGGGCCGAGCGGGCCCGCGGCGGCGCGCGGAGAGAGAGGATGCCGGCGAAGGAGATGGACGGCTCCTAGTTGGGAGAGGGCGAGGGCGGATGCGTCCGGTCCAATCCGGACGTGTCCGGCGGCGGAGAGGGAGCGGAGCTAGGGTTAGGGGGATTCATCCGCGAAAAATGGAGGGGGAGGACCTATTTATAGATTCTGGGAGCTAGGAGAGTCCAAATGGGGTGCGGTTTTCGCCCACACGATCGCGATCGAACGACCGAGAGCATGGAGGGGGTTCGGATGGGTTATTGGGCCACTTTGGAGGGGTGTTGGGCTGCACACAAAAGAGGCTTTTACGGTACCCCGATTAACCGTTGGAGTATCAAACGGACTCCAAATGGCACGAAACTTGACAGGCGGTCTACCGGTGGTATACCAAGGCCGCTTGACAAACCTAGGGACATTCCGAGAACGTTTAACACCCGCACACAAAAAGAGGCAAAACGGGGCGCCGGGGAACATAGGAGTGCCGGATTGCAAAACGGACAACGGGGAAAAAGCTCGGATGCATGAGGCGAACACGTATGCAAAATGAGATGCACATGATGACATGACAAAACGCAACACGCAAGAAATGACATGGCAACAACGGCAAACAACTGGCAGACACCTGGCGCATCGGATCCGGGGCGTTACATCGATGCATTTACTCATTTGTTTTCAGAGCTAAATCATCGTGAAAGTGAAAAGCACTACAAAATGAACTCTTAAAAGGTTGAAACTTGGCAAGGTATCATCATTTCACCCGCATAGCATGTGCAAAAAATTAGAGAGGGTTACGACAAAAACTGGATGCACTTCGTGTACAAAACTGGACAATCTTTTTCAAAGTATCAGGGTTTCGGATGAAAACTCATCTGTTACACCGGCCATTCAATATTTTAATAACTTAGTACAACTCCGGACTTTTTTGCGTTCAGATGCACAATTCAAATCCACGTCATCAACTTTCAACCCTTTCTGATATAATTTGCTATTTTTGATGCGTTTACTCATTTGTTTTCATAGCTAAATCACCGTGAAAGTCAAAATCACTACAAAATGAACTCTGAAAAGGTCGAAACTTGGCAAGGTATCATCATTTCACCCGCATAGCATGTGCAAAAAAGTAGAGAGTGTTACGGCAAAAACTGGATGCACTTTGTGTACAAACTGGACAATCTCTTTCGAAGTATCAGGGTTTCGGACGAAAACTCATCTGTTACACCGGCTATTCAATATTTTAATAACTTAGTACAACTCCGGACTTTTTTTGCGTTCAGATGCACAATTCAAATCCACGTCATCAACTTTCAACCCTTTCTGACATAATTTGCTATTTTCGATGCATTTACTCATTTATTTTCAGAGCTAAACCACCATGAAAGTGAAGAGCACTAAAAAATAAACTCGGAAAAGGTTGAAACTTGGGAAGGTATCATTATTTCACCCTCATAGCATGTGCAAAAAAGTAGAGAGGGTTACGACAAAAACTGGATGCACTTCATGTACAAAACTGGACAATCTTTTTCAAAGTATCAGGGTTTCGGACGAAAACTCATTTGTTACACCGGATATTCAATATTTTAATAACTTAGTACAACTCCGGACTTTTTTGCGTTTAGATGCACAATTCAAATCCACGTCATCAACTTTCAACCCTTTCTAACATAATTTGCTATTTTCGATGCGTTTACTCTTTTGTTTTCAGAGCTAAATCACCGTGAAAGTCAAAATCACTACAAAATGAACTCTGAAAAGGTCGAAACTTGGCAAGGTATCATCATTTCACCCGCATAGCATGTGCAAAAAAGTAGAGAGTGTGACGGCAAAAACTGGATGCACTTCGTGTACAAACTGAACAATCTCTTTCAAAGTATCAGGGTTTCGGACGAAAACTCATCTGTTACACCGGCTATTCAATATTTTAATAACTTAGTACAACTCCGGACTATTTTTGCGTTCAGATGCACAATTCAAATCCACGTCATCAACTTTCAACCCTTTCTGACATAATTTTCTATTTTTGATGCATTTACTCATTTATTTTCAGAGCTAAACCACCATGAAAGTGAAGAGCACTACAAAATAAACTCGGAAAAGGTTGAAACTTGGGAAGGTATCATCATTTCACCCTCATAGCATGTGCAAAAAAGTAGAGAGGGTTACGACAAAAACTGGATGCACTTCATGTACAAAACTGGACAATCTTTTTCAAAGTATCAGGGTTTCGGACGAAAACTCATCTGTTACACCAGATATTCAATATTTTAATAACTTAGTACAACTCCGGACTTTTTTGCGTTTAGATGCACAATTCAAATCCACGTCATCAACTTTCAACCCTTTCTAACATAATTTGCTATTTTCGATGCGTTTACTCTTTTGTTTTCAGAGCTAAATCACCGTGAAAGTCAAAATCACTACAAAATGAACTCTGAAAAGGTCGAAACTTGGCAAGGTATCATCATTTCACCCGCATAGCATGTGCAAAAAATTAGAGAGTGTGACGGCAAAAACTGGATGCACTTCGTGTACAAACTAAACAATCTCTTTCAAAGTATCAGGGTTTCGGACGAAAACTCATCTGTTACACCGGCTATTCAATATTTTAATAACTTAGTACAACTCCGGACTTTTTTTGTGTTCAGATGCACACTTCAAATCCACGTCAATTTTCAAACCTTTCTGACATAATTTGCTATTTTCGATGCATTTACTCATGTGTTTTCAGAGCTAAATCACCGTGAAAGTGAAAAGCACTACAAAATGAACTCTGAAAAGGTTGAAACTTCGCAAGGTATCATCATTTCACCATAATAGCATGTGCAAAAAAGTAGAGAGGGTTACAGCAAAAACTGGATGCACTTCGTGTACAAAAGTGGACAATCTTTTTCAAAGTATCTGGGTTTTGGACGAAAACTCATCTGTTACACCCGCTATTCAATATTTTAATAACTTATTACAGCTCCAGACTTTTTTGCATTCAGATGCACAATTCAAATCCATGTCATCAACTTTCAACCCTTTCTGACATAATTTGCTATTTTCGATGCGTTTACTCATTTTTTTAGAGCTAAATCACCGTGAAAGTAAAAATCACTACAAAATGAACTCTGAAAAGGTCGAAACTTGGCAAGGTATCAGCATTTCACCCGCATAGCATGTGCAAAAGAGTATAGAGGGTTACAACAAAAGCTGGATGCACTTTGTGTACAAACTGGACAAACTCTTTCGAAGTATTAGGGTTTCGAATGAAAACTAATCTGTTACACCGGATATTCAATATTTTAATAACTTAGTAACTCTGGACATTTTTGCGTTCAGATGCAGAATTCAAATCCACGTCATCAGCTCTCAACCATTTCTAACATAATTTTGTATTTTCAATGCATTTACTGATTTGTTTTCAGAGCTAAATCACCGTGAATGTGAGAAGCACTACAAAATTAACTCTGAAAAGGTTGAAACTTTGCAAGATATCATCATTTCACCCGCATAGCATGTGCAAAAGAGTAGAGAGGGTTACGGTAAAAACTGGATGCACTTCGTGTGCAAAACTGGACAATCTTTTTCAAAGTATCAGGGTTTCGGACGAAAACTCATCTGTTACACCGGCTATTCAATATTTTAATAACTTAGTACAACTCCAGACTTTTTTGCATTCAGATGCACCATTCAAATCCACGTCATCAACTTTCAACCGTTTCTGACATAATTTGCTATTTTCGATGCGTTTACTCATTTGTTTTCAGAGCTAAATCACCGTGAAAGTCAAAATCACTACAAAATGAACTCTGAAAAGGTCGAAACTTGGCAAGGTATCATCATTTCACCCGCATAGCATGTGCAAAAAAGTAGAGAGTGTTACGGCAAAAACTGGATGCACTTCGTGTACAAACTGGACAATCTCTTTCGAAGTATCAGGGTTTCGGACGAAAACTCATCTGTTACACCGGCTATTCAACATTTTAATAACCCAGTATAACTCCGGACTTTTTAGTGTTTAGATGCACAATTCAATTCCACGTCATCAACTTTCAACCCTTTTTGACATAATTTGCTATTTTCGATGCATTTACTCATTTGTTTTCAGAGCTAAATCACCGTGATAGTTAAAGGCACTACAAAATGAACTCCAAAAAGGTTGAAACTTCGCAAGGTATCATCATTTCACCCGCATATCGTGTACAAAAAACTAGAGAGGGTTACGGCAAAAACTCGATCCACTTCGTGTACAAAAGTGGACAATCTTTTTCAAAGTATCTAGGTTTCGGACGAAATCTCATCTGTTGCACCAGCTATTCAATATTTTAATAACTTAGTACAACTCCGGAATTTTTTGCGTTCAGATGCACAATTCAAATCCACGTCATCAACTTTCAACCCTTTCTGACATAATTTGCTATTTTCGATGCATTTACTCATTTGTTTTCAGAATAAATCACCGTGAAAGTGAAAACCACTACAAAATGTACTTTGAAAAGGTTGAAACTTCACAAGGTATCATCATTTCACCCGCATAGCGTGTGCAAAAAAGTAGAGAGGGTTACGGCAAAAACTGGATGCACTTCATGTACAAACTGGACAATCTCTTTCGAAGTATTAGCGTTTTAGACAAAAACTCATCTGTTACACCGGCTATTCAATATTTTAATAACTTAGTACAACTCCAAACGTTTTTTGCGTTCAGATGCACAATTCAAATCCACGTCATCAACTTTCAACCCTTTCTGACATAATTTGCTACTTTCGATGCATTTACTCATTTGTTTTCAGAGCTAAATCACCGTGAAAGTGAAAAGCACTACAAAATGAACTCTGGAAAGGTTGAAACTTGGCAAGGTATCATCATTTCACCCGGATAGCATGTGCAAAAAAGTAGAGAGGGTTACGGCAAAAACTGGATGCACTTCGTGTACAAACTATACAATTCGAAGTATCAGGGTTTCAGACGAAAACTCATCTGCTACACCGGCTATTCAATATTTTAATAACTTAGTACAACTTCGGACTTTTTTTGTGTTTAGATGCACAATTCAAATCCACGTCATCAACTTTCAACCCTTTCTGACATAATTTGCTATTTTTGATGCATTTACTCATTTGTTTTCAGAGCTAAATCACCGTGAAAGTGAAAACCACTACAAAATGAACTAAAAAATCACTACAAATATGAATATAATGATCAAACACACTAATATTAAACATACGAAACTCTAAATACAACAAAAAAACTACTCAAAAATAAATAGAAGAAAATATATAAACCACAATATAAAAAAACTATATGAAAAAATTTATTTTCGCGCTGCCCAGTGGGCATGCTCGGCCTTGGGCGTGCTTATGCAGGCCCATAAGGCCCATCAGGCTCACAGGGCAGCGCGGCAAAGTTAGGCCCAGAGGCCTGCATTATATAGGAGCTCGAAGGAGCAGCCGCGGCTGGGTTTATAAACCAGTGCGGCTGCCCTTCGCTCGGCGGGGTGGGACGAAACAATGAGCAACGCGGAACGGGAGCGCACCCCCTTTAGTACCGGTTCATGGCCCAAACCGGTACTAAAGGGGGGTCTTTAGCACCGGGTGGAGCCACAGACCGGTACTAAAGGGGGTCGCTTCCCGCCGCTCCGCCTGGCCAAATTTAACCTTTAGTAACGGTTCCTGTCTCCAACCGGTACTAAAGGCCAAACCTATATAACCAGCACTTACGAAAATTTTCAGTTATCATCTTCATCTTTCATCTTGGTCGCGCCCGTCCCTGCACCGCCCCGGCCCGTCACCGCCCCCGTCGCCGTCGTTGCCGCCCCCATCACCGCCCCCGTCCGTTCGCCGCCCACATCCATGCGCCGCCCCTGTCGCCGTACGTCGTCGCCGCCCCCGTCGCGCCGCCCCCCGGCCCCGTCGCCTTCCC
>NC_041381.1:79700126-79752566 GCF_002162155.2 Triticum dicoccoides
CGCCGTCGTCGCCGCCCCCTCCCCGCTGGAAGATCGATCGCGTGCCTCGGCCGCCCCCCTTCCGCTCGCCGGCGGCTGTACACACGCACACACACACACAAACACACACACACACACAAATGTTTAATGTCAAAATGTTAGATTATATAAATGTTAGATTATATAAGAATCAGATAATGTTAGATGAGTTAGTTTTTTATACTTTTAGTTATAGATGAATTTATATTAATGTTAGATGAATTAATATATATTAAATTTAGGTATATGAGATTTGATCATCTAATGAAAATTTTAGTATATAGAACTAGCTACTTTATTTTTAGTAAGAAAATTAATAGAACTAGTTTAGTTGAATTAGTTGAATTAGTTGAACTAGTTAGTTGAACTAGTTAAATTAGGAGTTATACTTTATTTAGGTATATTTTTAGTAAGTGCTTAGTTGAATTAATTAGTTGAACTAGCTAGTTGAATTAATAGAACTAGTTTAATTAGTTGAATTAATATAATTAATAAGTGTTTAATGTTTCACCTATGAACATAGGAAATGTCATCTGACGACGACAACGATTTCATTATGTGCGAAGACTGCGAAGACCAACGCGGCCTGTGCGACAAAAATTTCCTAGTTGATGATAGGCGCTTCAGCATCAAGCTGGATGAGACCTTCGAAGTGGATACAGTAAGTCACAATGACAAGTCTTTTTTCGTAATTAAGCATGACGTATATATGCTTCATTTTCTTCACCTTATTATTTTAAAATTTCACTATTCTACTAGCTATCCCCTGCCATGCAAGAATTTTTGTTTTGGATAAGATAGGTTTCAGTCCTAACAAAACTATGGAGGTAAAGAGAGTTTACTTGAAGACCGAGCACGGTTATACCTTCAACGTCAAATTATACAATCAAGAAACCTACACCCATTTTGAATGCAAAACTTGGCAAGCACTATGCAAGGCTTATGCATTTGAGCCTGATATGTTTATCACCTTTGATATTCGTCCCGAAGATGATATTGAAGGTAATAGAGACATTTGGGTCGATGTGCAGACGCCTCCAGTTCTACCATTATGTGAGCTTTTCAACCATATTTATGATCGATATTGTTTTTTCAAAAATAGTTGACAACTAATTTCTATTGACAGCTTATTTCCATTCAAGCAAACATGTCCAGCGCTTGGTAGACAGGACCGTCCACTGTCCCGGGGCTGAACTAAACTGCGAGGAGATAAGTCAATATATTTCATGGCTTGAGGATCTTGATGCTGTCAAGAGAAATTATTTTCCTAGACTTGCAAATCTTAGTACTTAAAACATGCGACCAATAGTGTTCGTATTGAAGTACGGTCACATGTATTTAGGAAAGATGGTAAGATTTTTACTATTTGTCCTTAGTGCATCTTTTGCATATACATTATTTTTTAAGCTAAACTTCATTGCTAAGTATGATACTATACAATGTTCTCTTCAACAGGGACTCCCGATGATAGTTGTGCCTCAGTGGATCTTGACTAACGGTTGCATGTCAATTGTTAGCTTACGGCCAAGACATCCTACATTGCACACGAGTGCATTTAGGATTTCTAGAACCGAGGAATGCTTAATAGTGAAAGACTGGAGCAAAATTGTGAATGATCGCAGAGAAGTACTAGGAGGCAATAATCAGAAGCGCAACCCATGATTAGGAGACAGGTTCATCTGCATGCTCCAATATGATGAATCAGGAGAGCTACACATGTTATATGCCATTTTATCTGAGAGAGAGCAGCAGGAGTGATTAGCATGCTCTTAGTACTTGTCCTCTCATGTCCGTGTTCTTCGTCCCAAACTTAATCTCAAAGATTGATCATGTTGAACTCGATGATATCTTTCCTTCTGGCACAAGTGAAAGTTTCTTCTTTAAGCTGATGTTGGTGGTGATTAGATAGAGGTAATGACTATGATGATTAAATAGTGGTAATGATGACTATAATGATTTTTAGCTAGCTAGTATACCGTTAACTAGTCTTGTTGGTGATGATATATATGATGCAGTAGTTTTTATATTAATATGATGATGATGAGTTATTATATCATTTATGAAAGAAACCGCAGATTAGTCTCAACTGGATGGATCCTAGCTAGCTAAGTGATCAAGTATATGCCATATCCATATTACTTGCTCACCTAATATAAGTGATCAAGTAATATATATGGATATGGCATATACTTTGATCACTTAGCTAGGATCCATGCATGCATCCAGTTGAAACAAATCTGTTGTACTTTCACCTAATGATTTAACAACTCATTATAATGTAAAAAAAATCTCTAAATTAAATTGAAAATACAAAACTAAACGAAAAATAAAAAATAAAACCAAAACCCCCCAAACATTTAGTACCGGTTGGTGTTACCAACCGGTACTATAGGTCTCTCCGCACCCGGCCCTGGCTCATGCCACGTGGTGGCATTTTAGTGGCGGTTCGTGTCGAACCAATACTAAAGGGGGGGCCTTTAGTCCCCACCCTTTAGTGCCGGTTATAGAACCGGCACTAAAGGCCCTTACGAACCGGTGCTATAGCCTGGTTCTGCACTAGTGCTAGGCATGATGATTTAATGATGCTCACATAAAAGATAAGAATTGAAACATAATGGGAGCATCATGAAGCATATGATTAGCACATTTAAGTCTAACCCACTTCCTATGCATAGGGATTTTGTGAGCAAATACTGTGGCATTCTGGGAACAGGAGTCCCCAGACTTGCCTGCGGCCTGCGGTGTGGCTCATGCAGTGGCCCAGTACGACCCGTCTTCATCAACCCAAGATCAAGAACCTCGCGAGGGGCCAAGCCTCGCGGGGCGGATGACGCAAGGCTTCCTCAGAGGCGGCCTCACCAGGCAGGCTCGCGAGGAGGTGGAGAGATCAATGCAAGGAGTACCTCGCGAGGTGCTCATGACACAAGCCATGACGATCGAGACCAGGTGGGCGCCCGGCGGGCGCCATCCTGCGTAGTGTCCTCGTTTCCTCTTTGGTGCAAAGGGGGCAAGCACAGGCGCGGAGTACCGAGGCATCAAGCAAAGGTTACCATATCAGTGCAACGAGACCAAGACCAGTAGAGCGGCAGGATGGAGGTCACTGTGGAGCCCAAGATGGCGTCATCGCCAGTGCCGTTGGCAGTCGAAGACCAACTTTAGTCAGGATAACTTGTACTAGCTGTTCCCCTTCAAAATGGCCGTTGTTGGCTCCCTTCCCGCTCATTATTTGGGAAGAGGACCAGGGCCTCTATAAATAGAGATGGCCACCACAGTAGAAAGGGGAGATGATCCAGAGCTCATCTCATCAAGAGGCGATACGATCCACCCAAGTAGATCATCGCACCAGCTCAAGAACACCTCTCGCGAGGCTGTTCTTCCTCTGTACTGTTCATCATCAGCCCTTGAGGCAATCCACCACAACACACACTAAAGTAGGGTATTACACCACAACGGTGGTCTGAACTAGTATAAACCTTGTGTCCCTTGTGTTGTTCATCGTGTAGCTTAGATTCATGGCGAGGCATTGGGACGTGGATCAGTAGGGGGAAGATCTTCACGCACACCCCAGAGTTCGAACCTTAAGGGTCTTGTCAGAACCCGATATCCGACATTTGGCGTGCCAGGTAGGGGTGCGCCGGAGCTCTCCCTTCCGTCGACCCGCTCTCCATCAACACCACGCTTTGCCCTCATGGCGGACAACGCGCCGCCCGCTCCGGCTGCCGACGCCGACACTGGGGCCAGGGGCTCCGAGCCTTGGCCCCCGCCTTGCGACAGGTGTAGTGGCCGAACAAGTTCAAGCCAGAGATGCCGCCGTGCTACGACGGCGCGACGGATCTGCTAGCTTTCCTGCTGGCATATGAGGAGGCCGTCCTCAACGCCGGGGGCGACGACATGGTCATGGCTAACTGGTTTCCGATGGCCCTCATTGGCGTTCCGCGCATGTGGCTTCTCCACCCGCCAGCGACTTCTGTGGCCTCCTGGGAAGAGCTGCGCGACCTGTTCCTCGCCCATTACGCTGCGCCAGTGCCCCCGGTCGTCGCAGCTCTCCTGGGCGGCTCGCAGGCGCCACCCTCGAGCCGCCACGTCAAACCATTCGTCCGCCAGATTGGCGCCGCCCTCACATGCCACGGAGCTCCTTCGGGTTGTGTGGCACCCAAGGCCGACTTGACCTTCAGCATGGATGATCACCCCGCCAACACAACCTGCTTGGGTGCACTCCCGATGCTTTGCACACCCACCATCTGCCAGGTGGCCGTCACCAGGACCCTCATCGACGGAGGTGCCGGCCTCAACGTGCTCGCGATGGAGGCCTTCAGCCTCCTCCACGTGCCGCTGGAACGACTCCGACCCAGCAAGCCCTTCTCGGGCGTCGGAGGCAGTTCCACTGGCTCCCTAGGGCAGATCCGCCTTCAGGTGACCTTTGGCACCCACGACAACTTCCGCACGGAGTTGGTCCACTTTGCCATTGCCCACATCGGTCTCCCGTACAATGCCATCCTCGGCTCCCCTACCTTGGCCCAGTTCATGGCAGCGACTCACCCGGCCTACAACCTCATGAAGATGCTCTACAGGCGCTCAAGCTCGCCTTCAAGATAGCCGCAGTGGCGCAGCCCACCAGCGCCGACACCCCAAAGCCAAGGGGGCTGCGCCAACCAAGAAGAAGCAGCTGTTCACCCAAGACAAGGCGGAAACCAAGCAGGTACCAGTCGATGAGGATGGATCCTCTGGCACCACCTTCACCATAGGCGCCAATCTCGACCCGAACAAGAGGAGGCTCTGGTGAAATTCCTGCGCGCGAACAAGGAGGTGTTCGCATGGGAACCCAAGCAGCTAGCGGGTGTCCCAAGGCTGGTGATCGAGCATCACCTGAATGTGTGCCCCAATGTGCACCCCGTGAGGCAGAAAGAAAGGCGATAGTCCACCGAGAAGCAGGCCTTCATCGTCTAAGAAACCCGCAAGCTGGAAGTTGCATGTGTCATTTGCGGGGTTCGCTACCCTGAATGGCTGACAAACCCCGTTGTTGTGCCGAAGAAGGGAGGAAAGGAGCGCATGTGCGTCGACTTCACCAACCTCAACAAGGCCTGCCCTCAAGATCCGTTCCTGCTCCCCCGCATCGACCAAATCGTCGACTCCACCGCTGAGTGCGATCTGTTATGCTTCCTGGATGCCTTCTCGGGCTATCACCAAATCAAGATGGAGATAGAAAACATGGAGAAGACGGCCTTCCTGACCCCGTGCGGGGTGTACTACTACACCTGCATGCCGTTCGGGTTGCGCAACGCCTTGGGCCGGAAGCTCGGGAGAAACGCCGAGGCCTACATCGACGACATTGTGGTGAAGTCTCGGGAGGCAAAGACCCTGATACAGGACCTGGAAGAAACCTTTGCGAGCCTTCGTGAAGTGGACCTGCGGCTCAACCCGGAGAAGTGCGTGTTTGGTGTTCCCTCTGGCAAGCTTCTGGGATTCCTCGTGTCCCATAGAGGGATCGAGGCCAACCTAGAGAAGGTCAAGGCAATCGAAGACATGAGTCCGCCGCAAACCCTCAGGGAAATGCAGCAGCTCGCAGAACACGTAACTACATTAGGGCGCTTCATCTCCAAGCTGGGGGAGCATGCCCTGCCCTTCTTCAAGCTGATGAAGAAGAAGGGCCCGTTTGAATGGACACAAGAGGCTGACGAAGCGTTCCAAGATCTCAAGAAGTACCTGACCAGCCCTCCGATGATGGTGGCTCCACGCCCTCAGGAGCCCCTGGTGCTCTACCTCGCCGCCACACCCTACTCCGCCAGCGCAACTCTTGTGGCGGTTTGGGAGGAGCGCCGGGTAAAGGCCGCATTGGACGAAACCCCGACAGTGGCAGCTCAAGGCTAGGAAGGCCTCGCGAGGGCCATGTCCTCGGCAGATGGGGACTAGCCTCAACGGGAAGATGCCCCCAGGGCTGACGGGACCTCACCAAGCAGTCAGGAGCTGGGGGCTCGAACGCCTCAGGAGGCGCTCAACTCTCTGGAGGGTGCGGGCTCCATCGGCGCGCCCACCCTCGTCGAGCATCCTGTCTATTTCGTCAGCACGGTGCCGCGGGACATCTTGCTCGCACTGTTGGTGGCCTCGCGGAAGCAGCGGCACTACTTCCAAGGACACCCCATCAAGGTCGTCTCAGCCTACCCATTGGAGAGGGTGCTCAGGAGTCCCAACTCCACTGGAAGGGTCGCTGAATGGAACATCGAGCTGCAAGCATTTCAGTTGGAATTCAGCACGACCAGAGTTGTCAAAGGAGTCGCACTTGCAGATTTTGTGGCAGAGTGGACAGAGGCGCCAGGGCTCGAGGCAGGCGAAGATCGGTCGCTTTCCCCAGGAAGTGAGGCCCCAGATGGCTGGGTTATGCACTTCGGTGGAGCATTCTCGCGACATGGCGCGGGGGCTGGCGCAGTGCTTATATCCCCCACTAATGACAAGCTCTATTACGCTGTGCAGCTCTGTTTCCAGTAGGGCGAGAAGGTTTCCAACAATATAGCAGAATATGAGGGCCTCACAGCAGGCTTAAATGTCGTGGCCGCACTAGGGGTGAAGCGCCTCATCGTCAAGGGTGACTCACAGCTCCTCGTCAACTTATCGAACAAAGTGTACGAGCCCAAGGACGATCACATGGAGGCGTATCTTGCAAAGGTGCGCAAGATGGAAAAGCAGTTTTTGGGGCTGGAGCTGCAGCATGTGCCCCGCGGCACAAACCAAGAGGCTGATGACATCGCTAAGAGGGCATCAAGGCGGCTGCCTCAGGAGCCTGGCGTTTTCGAGGAACAACTCTTCAAGCCCTCAGCAGCACCGTCACTATCAAGCACAACGCAACCTCGAGAGGAACTCTCTCAACTACTTGCCTCAGGAGCTCCGGCCCGTGGGTAGACCTCAGGAGCACGCTTGCTCCTGGCGCTGGAGCCTCTGGCGGGATGCTGGACTGCGGAGCTCAAGGATTACCTGATGCAAGGGACTTTACCAGAGAAAGAAGAGGACGCGGAACGCGTGGCCCGGCAGGCCACAGCCTGCTGCATCCAAGATGGAGAGCTCTACCGGAAGCGGCCAAATGGTGTTTCCCTGCGTTGCATCTTCAGGGAACAAGGGAAGGAGTTGCTGGCAGATGTCGGCATTCTGGGAACGGGGGTCCCCAGACTTTCCTGCCTGCGGCCTGCGGTGTGACTCGAGTGGTGGCCCAGTACGACCCATCTTCATTAATGCAAGGCTCAAGACCCTCGCGAGGGGCCAAGCCTCGCGGGGCGGACATCACAAGGCTTCCTCAGGAGCGGCCTCGCTAGGCAGGCTCGCGAGGAGGCTGAGAGATCAAGGTAGGGGTACCTCGCGAGGTGCTCGTGACGCAAGCCATGACGATCGAGACCGGGCGGGCGCCAGGCGGGCGCCGGCCCGTGCAGTGTCCTTGTGTCCTCTTTGGTGCAAAGGGGGCAAGCACAGGCGTGGAGTACCGAGGCATTAGGCAAAGGTTGCCATTTCAGTGCAACGAGACCAAGACCAGCAGAGTGGCAGGATTGAGGTCACCGTGGAGCCCAAGATGGCGTGATCGCTAGTGCTTTTGGCAGTCGAAGACCAACTTTAGTCAGGGTAACCTATACTAGATCTTCCCCTTCAAAATGGTCGTTGTTGGCGCCCTTCCCGCTCAATATTTGGGAAGAGGACTAGGGCCTCTATAAATAGGACTAGCCACCATAGAAGAGAGATCGGATCGGGTCATCATCATATAGAGAGGCGATCGGGCTCAGCCAAGTAGTTCATCGCACCAGCTCAAGAACACCTCTCGCGAGGCCGTTCATCCTTTGTACTGTTCATCATCAGCCCCTTAGGCAATCCACCACACCACACAGTGGAGTAGGGTATTACACCACAATGGTGGCCCGAACCAGTATAAATCTTGTGTCCCTCGTGTTGTTCATCGTTTACCTTAGGTCCTCGCGAGGTGATGAGACGCAGATAGGTAAGGGGAAGATCTTCACACGCACCCCAGAGTTTGAACCTTAAGGGTCTGTCGGAACCCAACATCCGACATTTGGCACGCCAGGTAGGGGTGCGCCGGGATATTTCTTCCGTTGTTCTGCGTTCAATCGCCCGTCGAGTCCATGGCTGATGCTCGCCGGGCTCGCACCGAGCGTCGGGCTGCTCTCGCCGCCCGCATCGCCCAAACGGCCCCCGTCGGCGGATGTCCCCGTTCTTCCTCGTTGCCTGCCACCAACGCCGCCACCGGCCCGGTGGGGCATGAGCAGTAGGCCTCGTCGCTGCATCCTTCGGTGCGGTGGGAAGTCCGCACCGCCACCCTATCGCTGACTCCAGCTGGTTCGTCGTCCCACGCCCGTCGCACCCCCACGGACACGCACGCCGCGTTGCTCCTGGCGCGTGAGCTCCTGCACTACCGTCCCGTCGACGACCTCTACGAGGAGTGGCTCACTCGCATCACCGAGCTTGTCAGCGCTGCAGGGGGCTCCCCTACGCCGTCCCTCTCACTGCCTCAACCCCCATCCTGCACGGAAGGTGCAGGCCAGGAGGTGCCTCCGCCACCTCCTCCCCAAGAAGGCGCCCTGGCTCCGAGGCGCGCGGCCCCAGGAGGAGATCCACCGCGTCCAGCGCCCGCGCGACAAGAAAGGAGCTACCAAGAGATCCCTAGCCCCCAAGAAGGTGCATGCGTGCTCCCGGCACCGGTGCGCCACGACCGCATCCCTGCGCCAGCACGTCAAGACCCCGCGCTACTCCAGGTAGCTTCGGTGGCCACCGCAGGCTGCCGCGCCTTCACCACCGAGCTATGCAGTGTCGCTTGGCCGGGCAAGTTCAAACCTGACCTGCCCCCTCGCTACGACGGCACTACCGACCCCGCGGAGTTCCTACAGCTCTACGAGCTGGGCAACGAAGCCGCCAACGATCAAGAAAAGGTCATGGCGAGCTGGTTTCCCATGGCACTCAAGGACGGTGCCCGCACCTGGCTCCTGAACCTGCTCCCTGGCACGATCTCCTCCTGGGACGAGGTGCGCACTCGCTTCATCGCCAACTTCCAGGGCACTCGCGACCATCCTCCATCCGTAGGTGACCTGCGCCGCATCAAGCCGCAACCCTGAGAGACCTTGCAGAAGCAAATCCAGCGCTTCAACAATGCTCGCCTCAAGATTCCCAAGGTGACAGAGGAGGCCATCATCTCGGCGTTCTGTGATGGCGTCTGCGACATCAAGATGAAGGAGGAGCTAGCGATCCATGAAGATCTGTGTACATCTCGGGAGTTGTTCAACCAGGCGACAAAGTGCGCAAGGGATGAGGAGGGACGCCTTTCCCTTCTCGAGCTCCCGTTAGCAGACCAGAAGAGAAGAAAGCCAAGACCAAGGATGTGAAGCGCAAGGGAGGAGTTGTGCTCGCAGCAGAGCCAGACATGAAGCGCTGCAGGGACCAGCCGGAGTCGTTCAAGGGCAGCCGGTACTGTGTGTACCACGATCTCCACACCCACAACACCAACGAATGCCAAAAGCTCAGGGCCGTGTGAGAAGGCCGTGTCGGTCGATGCCCCGAGCGCAACGATCGGGGCTACGGCCAAGGTGGAGCAAGAGGTGGAGGACGATGTGACGACTGTGGCCCTCGCCAAGGGTGGCGTGACCGGCCTCGCGAGGACCGCTGGCAAGACCAGCCTCGCGAGGGGGCTTGGAGGGATCAGCCTCATGAGGATAGCCCGCAAGGCAACGCAGGACTTCCTCCTCTTCCACCACCACCAAGAAGGAATGACGACCATCATCAGGAAGAGGGGGCTGGGGGCTTCCAAGAGGCGCGTGCAATCGCTTGCATCTTGGGCGGCGCTCAGGCCCCAGTCTCTCAGTGCATCTTCAAGTAGTTTGCTCGCGAGGTGAATGCAGTCCTCCCCAAGCTTGAGGCCACATGCCCTCTCAGGTGGCCTGCGTGCGCCATCATGTTCAGCTCAATGGATCAGCTCAAATGCGCGGCAACAATCGGTGTCCTCCCGATGCTCTGTTCCACAGTCATTAGCAATGTGCAAGTCACCAGGACCCTCATCGACGGCGGGGCAGGGCTCAACGTCATGTTCGTCCAGACGTTCACCAACCAAGCCTTTCTCAAGAGTCACTGATGGTCCCACTGTCCCGATAGGGCAGGTCCGCCTCCCTGTCACCTTTGGGCAGCGCAAGAACTACTGTACGGAGCTCATTGACTTCGACATCGCCCACATTTGCCTTCCATACAATGCCATCCTCGGATACCCCGCCCTGGCCAAGTTTATGGCAGTGACTCACCATGGCTACAACGTCCTCAAGATGCCAGGAAGTAGCGGAGTCATCACAGTCCCCTGCGAAGAGAAGGATGCGGTGTGCTCTCTCGAGCGCGCCTTCCAAGCCGCGTCAATGGAGGACCCAGACAGCAAGAGTGGAAACCTTCCTGAAGCAGCTCCCAAGAAGAAGAAGACATCACCTGGCTCAAGGCCTCAGGAGGCAGGAACCTCCGGAGGCGCCACGTCAGGGCACGTGCCCATCCAAGGAGCGCCACCCTTCGTTGCATAGGGAGGCGCGCCCCGCACCCTCCTTGGGCAAGGCTCGGGGGCTCTCTCTTGGGGAGCCACTAACTTTGCCAAGATCACGAGGGAGGCGCTCGGGCACCACTTGGAGGCGTGCTTCATGGCGCGTTTTCCTCAGGAAGGCATAAGGCAAGGAGGGCCCAACCCTCAGGAGCTCATCACCAAGATCGCTCAGGAGGTCCAGGAATCGAGAGTCATGCGCAGCAACCGCTGCCTGCCCAGCATAGCTCCCCATCCAGGCGAGGGTGGCGGGCTGCGTGTCTGCATCGACTACCCAGGGCTCAATCGACTCGCGTCTCAGGAGTGCTTCTGGCCTTCGCACGTGGGGCGTTGCATGGGTCCACCGCACAGCTACGTTCGCACGCCCTTCGGCCTGCCGAATGCAGCTGCTGCCCAACAGCGCCTGATAAGAAGCATTCTGGAAGCTCAGGTGGCCAAGCACCGCGCGCTCCTGGAGGGAATGGAGGTGGACCTCGCCGAGCTACCCGGACCTCCAAAGCCTCCCGAGGCTCGGAGCCCCGAGGGCTCGTGAGGATTGTCTTCTTCATCACGCATCATCAGCTACTCCGACACTCGCTCTGCAAAGGTATCAGGTGATGTCTCTCAAGTTTCGTTTCAGCTGGGAGCGCCCTCAGGGCTGCATCATTCCTAGGTCGCGTGGGTCTGTCCCCGCGGCATGTATCTGTTTTGCTTATGTCTTCAGCTTACCTTGTTGGGGGCTCCCCTCGGGCTGCATCAACCCCAAGCCGCTCGAGCCTGACCCAATGGCGTGTGCCTTTCTCTGCATATATCTAAGTTGATTTGCTTATTCATGCTTAACCTGCTTGAGATAATCGCCTGCCCGATTGACACGTACCTTTGGAGCCGCTCGCTCTAACACGACGCTTGTGCATGGGTCCGTCCCTGCAACATCGACAAATCTGAGCGGTCGAGCTCTGGCCGCGGCAGCCCCGGAAAGCACTACCTCACCAGGCCCTCAGTGCCGCAATCACTCCCTCGGAGCAACCAATGGCTGGCTGACAACCGTAATGGCAGTCCTTGTTTTCCTCGTGCTGGTGTACAGGATCCGCCTAAGGACTAGCGTGGGGGGCGTCGTGAGATCCTTCTCTCTCTCTCTCTCTCCCATACGATCCGCTCGCGCGTTAAAAGTGGGCGCCTGAGCATCGCGACTCAGGGGCTCTTACTGGCTCTCCAGCCCTCACCCCCTGGCCTTGACCCACGGCATCGCAACCTGTCATACCAGCGGTGGCTGAGCTCGCTCGAGGGCCGGGACCTGAGGACGTAGAGCATGAAGGAAAGTGTGGGGAAGAGGGGAGAAGCTCACGAGGACCTGACCCAGTGACACCCCAGCTGCCGGCGCGCAGGCCCGGCACCTCGCCGAAGAACTACTCCAAGCTCATGAGATAAGTCACGCCCCTAGAAAAGCTAAATCAACGCGACGCTAAACCCTCGCCTAGTGCGGCCCTGTCACGGCGACATTGCCTTCCTTTCTTGCACAGGGGAGGCCGCTTGAGCGCTAAAGGGGACCTCCCGAGCATTGCGCCTCGGGGGCTCTTACTGGATCTTGGGCCGCTCACCTCCTGGCCTTGACCATGGCATCGCGACCTGGCATACCAGCGACGGCTGAAGCCTGCCTGGGAACCGGGACCTGCCAGCGTAGAGCACCAATCCCTCGTGAGGATAGAAAGGGGGAGCCAAGCCAGGATAGGACAAGCACACATCGCTCCATAATAAGGATAATATCCACAAAAGACATGGTTGACGCCTTACATACCCCCGCGGGGTGTTTTTCTTCGATTCCTCGCAGGGAACAAAAGGTGCCAATCCTAAGGAACGCTAACTACGCGCGCCTCCATAGGAGACGCCATCATCAACAGTGGGCCGCCAAGCGCCGGCGCCAACCCCATCTAGATCAGCGGTGTCGGCGGCCAGTTGCGGCTGCCCTGCTCCGAGCGCGACGCGAGCTCGGGGGCTCGTTGCTGTCGTCGCTCATCTCCGGAGTCACGTGAAGCTCGGGAGAGTCGCTGGACCCTCCGGCTTCTTCGTTGCTACCAGAGGGGCTGCTGGGGAAGCGGTTGGCAGTCCTGGCCCACGCCACTTCGATGCCCCGGCCGCCTTCCTTGGGGCAGCACTCCAGTCGGCGTCCATCCACGTCGAAGACCTCGAAGAACATCAAGGAGGCGCCATCGTATTCAAGATGAATTATGAGGGCACCCCCTGTCCGGCAAACCCGGGCGATCTCGCCCCAGCCCCGGGTCATGTAGATATTGCCCGGAGCGACAACCTCGACCTCCGCTCCGGTCACGAGGGTGCTATAGTCAGCATGCTGCAGCCAGAGCTCCAGAGCCCCCCTCGGCGGCATCCCGAAGGTGAATCCAAGAGCGAGGAGGCATAGCGGCGTGGAGCACAAGCTCGCGGGAAGATCCCTCAGCATGGACTCTAGGGGCGACGACGTGCACCGCCATGACGCGTCGGCGTCGCCGGTGCCGCTCGGCATCTTCTTCTCCAGGGCCCTCGACTCGGGCATACAAGGGCAGCGGAAACCCAGGCGGCAGCCGCTCGTACCAGGGCCTCGTTGTCTCCTGCCACGCAACCACGTCATGGCAGCCGGGGACCGGCCGTTTCTTCGGCAGAAGCGGGTCGGGACCCTGTTGGGGGGCCTTCCCTTTCTCTTCCGCTGAAAACCGGCGGATCGGCACCATTGGCATGAACTGGAGCAAGGCGAGGAAGGAAGAGAGAAGCAGGAAGAGATGGACTGCGGGGCTCTCGCCCGTCCGTACTTATAGTCCGGAAGAGGCCAACCGTCGGCCTCCATGATCATAGGTAATCATGACTCAATTCGGCATGCAGGGACTTGTCAAGTCGAGCAGTTGCCGAGGCAGCAAGCGGAGGCGCCCACGTCCAATCAACCGCCACACGGCGCCCAAGGCCACAGGCTGATGGGGCCCATGCCGCACCACACTTGCCCCTTCGCTTCTCTGCTAAGCCAAGTCCAAGTGCGCTTTGGGCCTGGGGGCTACTGTCGGTGTTCTAGGAACGGGGGTCCCCATACTTGCCTGCCTGCGGCCTGCGGCGTGGATCGAGTGGTGGCCCAGTATGGCCCATCTTCATCAACGCAAGGCTCAAGACCCTCGCGAGGGGCCAATCCTCGCGGGGCGGACGACACAAGGCTTCCTCAGGAGCGCCCTCGCCAGGCAAGCTCGCGAGGAGGTGGAGAGATCAAGGCGGGGGTACCTCGCGAGGTGCTCGTGACGCAAGCCATGATGATCGAGACTGGGTGGGCACCGACCCGCACAGTGTCCTTGTTTCCTCTTTGGTGCAAAGGGGGCAAGCACAGTCGTGGAGTACCAAGGCATCGGGCAAAGGTTGCCATTTCAGTGCAACGAGACGAAGACCAGCAGAGTGGTAGGATGGAGGTCACCGTGGAGCCCAAGACGGCGTCATCGCTAGTTCTTTTGGCAGCTGAAGACCAACTTTAGTCAGGATAACATGTACTAGATGTTCCCCTTTAAAATGGCCGTTGTTGGCGCCCTTCCCGCTCAATATTTGGGAAGAGGACCAGGGCCTCTATAAATAGGACTAGCCACCACAGAAGAGAGATCGGATCGGGTCATCATCAGATAGAGAGGCGATTGGGCTCAGCCAAGTCGTTCATCGCACCAGCTCAAGAACACCTCTCACGAGGCCGTTCATCCTTTGTACTGTGCATCATCAGCCCCTGAGGCAATCCACCACACCACACACTGGAGTAGGGTATTACACCACAACGATGGCCCAAACCAGTATAAATCTTGTGTCCCTCGTGTTGTTAATCGTTTAGCTTAGATTCTCGCGAGGTGATCAGCCGCGGATATGTAGGGGGAAGATCTTCGCGTGCACCCCAGAGTTCGAACCTTAAGGGTCTGCCGGAACCCAACATCCGGTAGCAGACATTAACAATGGAGACTGTGGGCACCACTCGTCATCACGGACCCTCATCAGCAAGGCATTTCGCTGCGGGTTTTATTGGCCTACAACACTCAATGACACGATCAAGCTGGTGAAGGCTTGTGAAGCCTGTCAATTCCACGCCAAGAAGATTCATCAGCCAGCTTAGGGCCTGCAGACCATCCCACTCTTGTGGTCGTTCGCAGTCTGTGAGCTGGATATCTTGGGCCCGTTTCCTCGGGCGCCAGGGGGCTATCGCTACCTCTACGTCGCCATTGATAAGTTCACCAAGTGGGCGGAGGTGGAAGCTGTCCGCACCATCCCAGCTGGCTCTGCAGTCAAGTTCATCAAGGGCCTCACGAGCCGATTTGGGGTGCCTAATCGCATCATCACCGACAACGGTTCGCAGTTCACCAGCAAACTCTTCAAAACATATTGTGCTAACCTTGGAACGCAGATATGCTATGGCTCGGTGGCACATTCCCGGAGTAACGGCCAGGCTGAATGCGCCAACGCAGAGGTCCTGAAGGGCCTCAAAACCAGGACCTTCAAGAAGAAGCTGGAGGCCAGCCACAGGGGCTGGTACGACAAGCTCCAGTCCGTGCTATGGTCCATCCGCACTACCGCCACCAAGTCGACTAGCGAGACCCTATTCTTCCTCGTCTACGGAGCAGAGGCGGTCCTCCCTCACGAGGTCAGGCGTCACTCCGCGCAGGTCCTGGCGTTTGATGAAGCGCAGCAGGACGCCATGCGGGGGATCGACCTCGTGTTGGGGAAGGAACACCATCGGGAGGCCGCACTACGAGCACCAAGATACTAGCAGGCGCTGCGGTGATATCACTGCCGAAACGTCCGCCCCAGGACTCTTGAGGTAGGTGACCTCGTGCTCAGGAGGGTGCTTTCCAGGGAAGGGTTGCACAAGCTCTCGCCCATGTGAGAGGTCCCGTTCAAGGTTGTTCATGTTTCCAGACCTGGTGCCGCGCGCTTGGAGACCCAGGAAGGGCTACCCATCCCGAACGCGTGGAACATTCAGCACCTCCGGAGGTTCTACCCTTGAAGTAAGGCCTAGTGCCTGTAAAGAAGGCCCGGTGACTGTGAAGAAGGTCCCAGTGCCTATAAAGAAGGCCCAGAGCCTGTGAAGAAGGGCCCAATGCCTATAAACAAGGCCCGGTGCCTGTGAAGCTCGCCGCCCCAAGAAAGGCCCGGTGCCTGTCAAGAAGGCCAAGTGCCTGTGAAGCTTGCCGCCCGTGACACTCTCACATAATAATAAGTTGGGGCTGTATACGCCCCGGAGTCTCCGGAGTGCCGCCCTTGGGCCTCAGGGGCTCCCGCCCATGCCCAGTGGCAGCACTTAGCTCTGCGCTGGTGAGAAGACGTCGAAGACTAGACTAGGTGCCGGACGCGGCTTTTCATTTGCTTTCTGCAGTTGGCTTGTTCACCCTTGTTCGAAACCTTATTTGAGTTGCTTCTAGTGTTGTTTGTTGTCCCCTGCCCGTGATTCTCTATCTTTGTTTTTCGCCTGGCTTGTTCTCTCTTTTGCAAGCCTCGCGAGGGGGCTGCACGGGAGCCCTCGTGAGCACCTTCTTGCCTAAATTCATGAGGCTCCCTCACTCAAGTTCACAGCGGGAGCACCCCTATCGGTCCAGGCCCCACGGGCATCGCGACGCAAACGTAGGACCTAAGCTGGTCACCCTCGCGACAAAGGTTCGAAAGCTATCCTCGCGACTGATTTTTGTAGGCCTTAAGACGCCCGGCGAGGCCTCAGGCAAGTACCTCGCGAGGCAAAAACTGCAGCGAATCTCCCGAGCTAAGTTGTTCCTACGCGCAAGCACACAGCTGCAACACCATAACATAGCACGGGAATGATAGAAATAGCATCATAATTAAGGGCAATAGTCTTGCACGCCCCCACAGGGCTCCATACTTCTCTCTCGCGCGATGCAGGAAAAAGGGAAAAGCAAAATAAACGCGGCGCGCCCCGCGACGGCTCACGAGGAGGGATCCGCACCAACCTCCCGAGCTCAATTAGATTCCTCCTTGCACTTCACTGAGGCGTGACGGTGGGAAGACCCACTACCGCCCTCGAAGCGGGCACCACGATGCGGTGGCTGATCGCGGCCACCGCTGGAGGAGCTGTTACCAGAGGAAGAGCCGCTGAAGCTCGGCGAGCTGCGGACGCCGCCAGGAGCGGGCTCGCCTTCGCCTTCGTTACGACCGTCGCCATGGCCCAGCACCTTGTCGCCGCCGTTGTCTTCAGGGCAGCACCCGACACGGCGGCCATCTTCTCCGAACACCCTCATGTAGAGGGTCGCCTCGCCATCAAACTTGAAGTGGAGGGTAAACCGCCGGCCCGGGCCACGCGCGTGGGCAAACATCTGCCAGCCGTGGGCCAGGGCCACGTTCTCGGCGACGAAGATCTCCACCGCGACCCAGGAGGCCCTACTGCAGCAGCCGTCCTCCTGAAGCCAAAGCCCGCCAGGGGCACCAGCCGGCAGTTCGTCGGTGGAGAAGCAGGGAAGCTGGAGCCAATTGCCCGCCGGATCCGTCGACCACACGACAAACTCCGGCAGCACCTCTATCGAGTGAAAGCGTGGCCGGGGAGGCCGCACAGCCACGACGCATCTTCCCCCGCCAATCAAGCAACCTTCACCGTGCGAAGGACCACCGCCGCGACCACGGGGAGCCGCTGCAGGAGTCGCGGGGTGCTTGCGAGGGCGACCTCGGTCAAACATTGGTGGAGGGGAGCTAGGCCCCTCCTGGCGATCCTTCCCCTTTTCCGCGGCCGAAAACCTCTTCGTGGGCGCCATGGGACACGGCGAGCAGCTAGAGGACAGAGGAAGAAGAAGCAGGAGGGGAGAGAGGAGATGTGCAATGGGGGCTTGCGCCCCTCCACATTTATAGCCCAGAGGAGGCCAACCGCTGGCCCCCACGATCACAGGTAATCATGACTCTTTTTGCATGCAACAGGGACTCGTCAAATCGGGTAGTTGCCGAGGCAGCATGGGGAAGCAGACACGCACACGTCCAATCAACCGCCACACGGCGACCAAGGCCGCAGGCTGTTAGGGCCCGCGACGCTCCGCACTTGCCCTTTGGCTTAGCTGCTAAGCCAAGTCCGAGCGCGCCTTGGGCCCGAGGGCTACTATCGGCATTCTGGGAACGGGGGTCCCCAGACTTGCCTGCCTGCGGCCTGCAGCGTGGCTCAAGCAGTGGCCCAGTACGACCCATCTTCATCAACCCAAGCTCAAGACCCTCGCGAGGGGCCAAGCCTCGCAGGGCAGACGATGCAAGGCTTCCTCAGGGGCGGCCTCACCAGGCAGGCTCGCGAGGAGGCGGAGAGATCAAGGCAAGGAGTACCTCTCAGGTGCTCATGACGCAAGCCATGACGATCGAGACCAGGCGGGCGCCATCCTGCGCAGTGTCCTTGTTTCCTATTTGGTGCAAAGGGGGCAAGCGCAGGCACGGAGTACGGAGGCATCAAGCAAAGGTTACCATATCAGTGCAACAAGACCAAGACCAGCAGAGCGGCAGGATGGAGGTTACGGTGGAGCCCAAAATGGCGTCATTGTTGGGGAACATAGTAATTTCAAGAAAATTCCTATGCACAAGCAAGATCATGGTGATGCATAGCAACGAGAGGGGAGTGTGTTGTCCATGTACCCTCGTAGACCGAAAGCAGAAGCGTTAGAACAACGCGGTTGATGTAGTCGTACGTCTTCACGGCCCGACCGATCAAGCACCGAAACTACGGCACCTCCGAGTTCTAGCACACGTTCAGCTCGATGACGTCCCTCGAACTCCGATCCAGCCGAGTGTCGAGGGAGAGTTCCGTCAGCATGACGGCGTGGTGACGATCATGATGTTCTACCGTCGCAGGGCTTCGCCTAAGCACCGCTATAATATTATCGAGGAGGACTATGGTGGGGGGGCACCGCACACGGCTAAGAGATCAAGAGATCTATCGTTCTCTATGGGGTGCCCCCTGCCCCCGTATATAAAGGAGCAAGGGAGGAGGAGGTCGGCCCTAGGAGGGGCGTGCCAAGTGAGTAGGATTCCTACTCCTAGTAGGAGTAGGTTTCCTTCTTTCCTAGTCCAACTAGGAGAAGGGGGAAAAGGAGGGGAGTGGAGAAGGAAGGGAGAGGGGGCCGTGCCCCAAACCCCTTGTCCAATTCAGACTGGGCTTGGGAGGGGCGCGCACCACTTCCTGGCTCCATCCCACTAAGGCCCATTAAGGCCCAATACTCTTCTCCGTATTCCCGGAACTCCCCGGTACTCCGAAACATACCCGAATCACTCGGAACCTTTCCGATGTCCGAATATAGTCATCCAATATATCGATCTTTACGTATTGACCATTTCGAGACTCCTCGTCATGTCCCTGATGTCATCCGGGATTCCGAACTCCTTAGGTACATCAAAACACATAAACTCATAATATAACTGTCATCGAAACATTAAGCGTGCGGACGCTACGGGTTCAAGAACTATGTAGACATGACCGAGACACGTTTTCGGTCAATAACCAATAGCGGAACCTGGATGCTCATATTGGCTCTACATATTCTACGAAGATCTTTATCGGTCAAACCGCATAACAACATACGTTGTTCCCTTTGTCGTCGGTATGTTACTTACCCGAGATTCGATCGTCGGTACTCGTTACTGGCAAGTCTCTTTACTCGTTATGTAATGCAACATTCCGTAACCAACTCATTAGTTACATTTATTGCAAGGCTTATAGTAATGTGCATTACCGAGAGGGCCCAGAGATACCTCTCCGACAATCGGAGTGACAAAACCTAATCTCGAAATACGCCAACTCAACATGTACCTTTGGAGACACCAGTAGAGCTCCTTTATAATCACCCAGTTACATTGTGACGTTTGGTAGCACATAAAGTGTTCCTCTGGTAAACGGGAGTTTCATAATCTCATACTTGTAGGAACATGTATAAGTCATGAAGAAAGCAATAGCAACATACTAAACGATCAAGTGCTAAGCTAACGGAATGGGTCATGTCAATCACATCATTCTACTAATGATGTGATCCCGTTAATATAATGGCAACTCATGTCTATGGTTAGGAAACATAATCATCTTTGATTAATGATCTAGTCTAGTAGAGGCATACTAGTGACAATATCTTTGTCTATGTATTCACACATGTATCATGTTTCCGATTAATACAATTCTAGCATGAATAATAAACATTTATCATGATATAAGGAAATAAATAATAACTTTATTATTGCCTCTAGGGCATATTTCCTTCAGTCTCCCACTTGCACTAGAGTCAATAATCTTGTTCACATCACCATGTGATTTAACACTAATGTTCACATCTGCATGTGATTAACACCCATAGTTCACATCGTGATGTGACCAACACCCAAAAGGTTTACTAGAGTCAATATCTAGTTCACATTGCTATGTGATTAACACCCAAAGAGTACTAAGGTGTGATCATGTTTTTCTCATGAGAGAAGCTTAGTCAACGGGTCTGTCACATTCAGAACCGTATGTATTTTGCAAATATTCTATGTCTACAATGCTCTGCACGGAGCTACTCTAGCTAATTGCTCCCACTTTCAATATGTATCCAGATTGAGACTTAGAGTCATCTGGATCGGTGTGAAAGCTTGCACCGATGTAACTCTTTACGACGGGCTCTTTTATCACCTCCATAATCGAGAAATATTTCCTTAGTCCTCACTAAGGATATTCTTGACCAATGTCCAGTGATCTACTCCTAGATCACTATTGTACTCCCTTGCCAAATTCAGAGCAAGGTATACAATAGGTCTGGTACATAGCATAGCATACTTTATATAACCTATGACTGAGGCATAGGGAATGACTTTCATTCTCTTTTCTATTTTCTGCCGTGGTCGGGATTTGAGTCTTACTCAATTTCACACCTTTGCAACACAGGCAAGATCTCTTTCTTTGGCCGTTCCATTTTGAACTATTTCAAAATCTTGTCAAGGTATGTACTTATTGAAAAACTTATCAAGCGTCTTGATCTATCTCAATAGGTCTTGATACTCAATATGTAAGTAGGTTTACCAAGGTCTTTCTTTTAAAGAACTCCTTTCAAATACTCCTTTATGCTTTCCAAAAAAATTGTACATCATTTCTGATCAACAATATGTTACTCACATATATTTATCAGAAAGGCGGTAGTGCTCCCACTCACTTTATTGTAAATACAGGCTTCACCACAAATCTGTATAAAACTATATGCTTTGATCAACTTATCAAAGTGTATATTCCAACTCTGAGATGCTTGCATCAGTCCATAGATGGATCACTGGAACTTGCACACTTTGTTAGCACCTTTAGGATTGACAAAACCTTCTGGTTGCATCATATACAACTCTTCATTAATAAATCCATTTAAGGAATGCAGTTTTGACATCCATTTGCCAGATTTCATAAAATGTGGCAATTGCTAACATGATTTGGACGGACTTTTAAGCATCGATACGAGTGAGAAAATTTCATTGTATTCAACACCTTGAACTTTGTCAAAAACCTTTTTCGACAAGTCTAGCTTTGTTGATAGTAACACTACTATCAGCATCCATCTTCCTCTTGAAGATCCATTTATTCTCAATGACTCACCGATCATCGGGCAAGTCAATCAAAGTCCACACTTTGTTCTCATACATGGATCCCATCTCATATTTCATGGCCTCAAGCCATTTTGAGGAATCTGGGCTCATCATTGCTTCCTCATAGTTCGTAGGTTTATCATGGTCTAGTAACATGACTTCTAGAACAGGATTACCACTCTGGTGCGGACTGTACATTGGAAGACCTACGAGGTTTTGTAGTAACTTAATCTGAAATTTCATGATCATCATCATTAGCTTCCTCACTAATTGGTGTAGGAATCACTGGAACTGATTTCTGTTATGAACTACTTTCCAATTCGGGAGAAGGTACATATTACCTTATCAAGCTCTACTTTCCACCCACTCACTTCTTTCAAGAGAAACTCCTTCTCTAGAAAGGATCCATTCTTAGCAACGAATGTTTTGCCTTCGGATCTGTGATAGAAGGTGTACCCAACAGTTTCCTTTGCGTATTCTATGAAGACGCACTTCTCGGATTTGGGTTCGAGCTTATCAGGTTGAAACCTTTTTCACATAAGAATCGCAATTCCAAACTTTAAGAAACGGCAGCTTAGGTTTACTGCTAAACCATAGTTCATATGGTGTCGTCTCAATGGATTTAGATGGTGCCCTATTTAAAGTGAATGCAGCTATCTCTAATGCATAACCCCAAAATGATAGTGGTAAATCGGTAAGATACATCATAGATAGCACCATATCCAATAAAGTGCGGTTAGGACGTTCGGACACACCATTACGCTGTGGTGTTCCATGTGGCATGAGCTGTGAAACTATTCCACATTGTTTAAAATGAAGGCTAAACTCGTAACTCAAATATTCTTCTCTAGATCAGATTGTAGAAACTTTTATTTTCTTGTTACGATGATTCTCCACTTCACTCTGAAATTCTTTGAACTTTTCAAATGTTTCAGACTTGTGCTTCATTAAGTAGATATACACATATCTGCTCAAATCATCTTTGAAGGTCAGAAAATAACGATACCCTGCCACAAGCATCAACACTCATTGGACCGCATACATTAGTATGTATTATTTCCAACAAGTTAGTAGCTCGTTCCATTGTTTCGGAGAACGGAGTTTTACTCATCTTGCCCAAAAAGGCACGGTTCGCAAGCATCAAATGATTCATAACCAAGTGACTCCGAAAATCCATCTTTATGGAGTTTCTTCATGTGCTTTACACCGATATGACCCAAACGGCAGTGCCAAAAATAGGTTGCACTATCATTATTAACTTTGCATCTTTTGGCATCAACATTATGAATATGTGAATCACTATGATCAAGATTCAATAAACCATCACCATTGGGTGTATATCCATAGAAGGTTTTATTCATGTAAACAGAATAACAATTTATTCTCTATTTTAGATGAATAATCGCATCGCAATAAACATGATCTTATCATATTTACGCTCAATGCAAACACCAAATAACATTTATTTAGGTTTAACACTAATCTCGAAAATATAGGGAGTGTGCACTACAAAAAAAATACACTTCCGTGATGATACGTGTTTGTCATAGTAGGTCGCATTTTTTGTCATGCATGTACATCCATGACAAATTTATGACAGAATCAAGATATTCATACCTGTGCTGTCGTAGAAGTGTTCCATGACATTACCAAAATTATCATCACGGAAGTGTCCACTTCCATGACGATAAATCGCGCGTCACAGAACTGCTTTCGTCAAGGGTGACCGACACGTGGCATCCACCGTAACGGAACGCCGTTAAGCTATCGGGTTGGGTTTTGGATACAATAACCCGTTAATAACCCGTTAACTTGTAAAATCATCATTGGCTGGAGGAAACACGTGTCGGCTCATCGTTGGGACAGATGTCATCCGCTCATTGGACCGAAGGCGCCTATGATACGGCGACACGTGGCACGGCCCAAGGAAGGCCCATTCTTGTGAAAAGGCCGGCCCGTTTGACTTGGTCAAAAGGTGGCGGGTCGGCCCATGGAAAGCCTGTTAACGGCCTGTTCGCATATAGCCCATTTACAGCCCGCTAACCCAGGACCCGTTACGCCCTATCCGAATTAGGCCCAGTAGCGTCATCTGGGCCGTCCAATATGATTCAGCCCGTTTTAACTTCCGGCCCGTGTGTGGCCCATGACTTCTTTCGGCCCATATGAGGACCTTTGTAACTAGTGGCCCATTAATGGCCCGTGGTGAAACTGGCCCGTAATGAACAGTGTATCACTTTATACCCATTAATGGCCCGTTATTCCATTGGGACGTTTCCAGCCCAAGTTATCTTTCGGCCTTCTCAGGGCCCATTGATTCTTGGGCTCATTTGCAGCATTTGGTTACATACGACCCGTTACTATCATTTTCTGCTTGTGGGCCAAATTCAGCCCGTCGTTACAGTCGGCCCGTTTTCGGACCGTTAATACGTTGGGCCGTTTTCAGGTAAAAAAACCGTTGGGCTATTTTCCTAGAGTTATCAAATAAGGCCTATTAATGGCCCGTTATGGTGCACGAATAGTACGACCCGTGATTAGCGAAATGATGATACACCTCATAGAAGGCCCATGGATCCTACGACCCGTATGAGGCCCACGGGTGGTATGACCCGTAGAAGGCCCATGGACCCTACGGCCCATAGAAGGCCCATTGATCCTAAGGCCCGTATAGAAGGCCGATGGATCCTACGGCCCGTATAGATGGCCAATGCTCCTACACCCGAACGAAGGCCCATGGATCATACGGCCTGCAGGAGGCCCATGGTTACAACAGTCCGTGTGTTGCCAAGATTATTTTGGCCTAGTTACCAAAAATAGGCTATTGTGGCCACTAGAAAAACACAGCAAAAGAACTGCAGTGACTACAAGCAAACAACTAAACAAGACAATAAGGAAATAAATAAGCAAGCAATTAAGGCTAGCCTATTACCGCTATTACACATATTACATCCACTGGGCATCAAAGTTCGCCACGAGTGCAAAATATAGGGAACAAAGCAGCATATTACATACACTTGGCCGTCAAAATTGGCCACCAGTGCAAATAAACGCGGCAGCAAAACAAGAGCATAACTGAAACAACTTCAGAAGAGCTCAAGAAACGTTATCCTGGGTATCCACCATGCTGGCAATAAGCTTAGGAAGCTGATTAGCTTTGTCCTGTTTGGCGCTAAAATCCTCCAACGCTTGTTGTTGCACCCGAAAGTATGCATCTGAATGCTCCAGGGACTTCCGCAGTCCTTCCGCTTCTTGTCTCAGCACAGCTGATCGATGTCTTTCAGCTTGTAGTTGAGACTCAAGAAACCGAACTGATTCAGACAGTGAGTTTGAATAGCTTGTGCAAGCGGTAGTGGCCAGTAACTCGAACACTAAACCAAGACAGGACTTTGGGGTTGTCTTGCTGTCTTCAAGATAGTCTTCCTTAGCTGTTTTATCAGCTTTGTTGGAGACCAACAAGGATGTGTCACTATCCTGAACCTTATCTGAATTACTTCCTTTACCATTGCTTAATAAGGCACTCTTCCCCAATATTCTGTCAGCATTCTAAAAGAAGAAACAAGCAGACACATAACAAGTTTAGCATGTACTAGTATATGAAACTCATTTCGGTGAACCAGTTCATTAGTAAGGTGGACAGGATTAAACTAACAAGTCTTCTATTGCCAAGTACTAGTACATAATAAAAGCATCAAACAAACATATATCTATGTCCTATGGTCACTGCATTGTCTTGCCAAATCAAAATAGAGACACGGTTCAAATCATATCAGTTCAAGACAAAGCAGCAGTGAAAGAATACAAAGCGTGGGAAACTACATGGCTCAATAAGATCTCAGATAGGTACCACGGGTCTACATGTACAACAACACTATTGGCTCTGTTGTGATGCTAGTAATGTGCATGATATGAAAGTCAACTGTATACACAATTGAAATTGAAATCAAAAGAGATATTGATAAGAGCAAACCTGTTAAAGAAACATGCGTGAACATACCTGCCGTGCCATTGGAGTTTCGATTGGATCCTTCAATTTAAAAATAAGTTTGTATGAGTAAATACAATGATACAAGAGCAAAGCAATCATAGTTAAAAAAGGCGCGCCTAAGCGAGCGCTTAAGCGCGCCTAGGCTCTAGGCGTTGGCAAAACGCATTGTGCACAACTACTCTTAATCTATGCATAACTGCGCATAAGCATGCGCTTTGGTCAGTAAAGTGCAAGGCGGTGGAAAAACGCACAATTAACGCCTAGCGCTTTTTTGAACTATGATGGCAATGGAATCTTAAATTAGAACAGTTGTTCTTCAGGTTTAGGCACTTGTTCTACATGAACAGAGTACAGTAAGACGCAATAATATAATACTTAAAAATAGAAAATGAGCTCATAGACCTTACCACATTCTTGGTTCGGGACCAGTACAGAATAAGGCGTTCCCAGTCATCGTCCAGTAAATGTGTCTCAGGAGAACGTAAGGGAATTTGATGAGTTTCTTTGCCGGTGAAGTACGTTTTTTCAGGTAATTCTGGTACTGACACCAAGCATTCTTGAAGATAGCATAGGTATTAGAATAGGGTACCTCATCCTGATTTTCCAAATTGGTCCTTCTCTATAGAGAAAAATGGGAAAATTTGTTGTATTATAACCATCATGGAGGTAGGATGTATGGGACGAAGCAAAGTAATTGCCATGAATAACATTACTTACACATAGCTCCTAGACAAACACCTGCAACTGGAATTTTCCTTCATCTTCAGTATAATATTTCCAAGATGGGAAGATACGGACATACGATTTAACAACATCAAATGTGATAGATGCTAAACTACGACTGGCTGGTTGTGCTTCCTCCACGGGAATAGGCGTACTAACTGGTGGAGCTAGGGTTCGCCGTGATAGTACAGGCCCTTTGGGCACTGGAGTTGCCTTAATAACTGCTCTTGTTTGGGAGCTCTGTGGTGGAGATGGTGCTGTGTCAACAGGAACTGGGTTACTATCGGCTGGGGTTGGGGTTAGATTGGGTGAAGCTGGTTCTCTGTCCATCGCAGTAGGGGTATAATCTGCGAGAGTTTGGGTTATGTGTGGTAGGACTGGTTCTTGTGCATGTAAAACCGGGGTGCTATCTCCACCAATAAGTAGCACTGTTTTATTTAAAGACTGTGTTTTTATTCCGCTAGATACTGGCATCACCCGCTCCAATTCAAATGGTTGATAAACAGGAAACATAGTTGAATGTACAGACATTGTATGAGAGATAGATGCAATAGATAGTGTGGAAAAAAGAGGGCATGAAATAGTTGACATGTATATTGTTTAACTAAAACGGATAGCATGACATACTTTCACATATATGATGTCTATCTAAACTGGATAGCATAACATAACATAATTCAAAGATATGATCAATAACAAAACAGGATCGCATGACATAATTCACCTACATGTTATCTAAGTAATCAGGATCGCATCATTTTGTGACACCCCAAAAATTTGGCCTTGTTTTAATGAATTAAAATTTCTGCCAGGAATTAAAACTTTGGATTTCTGAGCTCCATTTTGATTTTTTTTAAATCTTTTCCTTCCCTGTCATGATGAGTTTTTCCCAAAGAGAAAACTTTTCAAATATGTTATTGGACTTGTTTAACCTCTCAAGAAAAACTTTCCTTTTATCAGTGTAACTAATTAAATAATTAAGTTGCTTGATCTTTATTTTCTTGAAAATGGTTTTTCAAGGTTAAATGGCCATATTTGAACTACAACCATTTGATAAATTCACTTAAAGTTCCAACCAAAACTTGGAGATGTCATGTGATGTTTTTAAATCACTTTTATGCAAAAATATATTTCATTCATGAAATATTTTGAGCTCTGCAGCAAATTTTGTTCTCTGGTCCAGTGGGCAATTTTGCACTGCAACTCCTTTAAATAATTCTTTCTAGCCTCCACCAAAATTATGGGATGATGGTAATGGCCTAAGATTCCAATTTGTGCAAAAACCTAGTGCTGTTCTTTGAAAATTTTGAGTGAATCAACCTCATCTTCAGTCTGGACCAACTTGATGGTTTGTACAACAACCATGTTTTTACTTGCTCTTTAACCCTTGATTATTCCTCCTACTTGTAGTCCCCCATGTTAAACCCTTAAGTCCAGGAGCATGCACCTTTTGGATCATTTTTGGTTCATGAAATAATGCTATTTATTTCTTGTCCAGAATTGAAGTTTTGTAAAACTTACACTAGCAAGTTTCTGCTTTTGGCCAACTAACCTCACCACTCTCTCTTACATCTAAAGAGACCACCATCTGGAGTTTTTGGCCACTCCAAAACCTGCCTAAGTGCCCTTAACATTTTGTCAAACACCTTATGGGCATGACCAGTTTTGACATGAGTTGTGGCATTGCACTGTGAACTTGCACCTCTGATCAAACTAGCATGTCTAATAGACTCCCCGTTACTCCTAACCTGGGTCTGTTAATTGCCAGCGTCGACCACGACCTCTAGCATGCTCTGGCATTACGTCGAGCACGTCCCGTGCACGCCCAGAACGCGAGCAGAGCGTGCGTTTGGCACGCATGTACGCCGAGCCGACACGCTGGCCCCCATAGTTTTGGCCCACACTGCAGAGCCTCACCACGCACTCCCTTTCTCACCGCTACGCGCCAAGCCGCCCCTCGCCATGCCCGGCAAGCCAAGAGCTAGCCGCCGCCGCCGCCCGACAGCCTCTGCCCATGTCGACGCCGCCAAAGCCACCTCCGCTCGCCAGCTCGCCCCTGGAGCAGTGCCCACTCGTCCACTAGCTCCTGCCGTCATCCCCAGCCACGCCATGTTGCCCTGCAAGCTACAGAGAGGCGGTTCGCCAGAGAGCTTATCCGGCCTCCGCGGAACCGACCTCGCCGAGCTATAAAAGGAGGCCCCCGAGCCTCCCCGAGCACACAGGAAGCCTTAGAATGCTCCCCTAGTCCTCTCATGGCAATCGACCCGGGGGAGGTCTTCTTCCCCACCTCCGGCAAGTGCAGCCGCCACCACTGCCCCGGCCAATTCGGCACCACCAGGGCCTCCCACTCTCCGTTCTCTCCACCAAGAGCCCCCTCATCCTCCCGTAAACCATTCCCACTACTCGATTTTGATCGAGGACCACCGTAGCCCCAAAACCACTCTGCTCCCGAAGCTCTCCGTCCGCCGCGAAGCTCACTACCGACGACCCCGTCCACTCCTGAGACCGTAACACCCACCGGCGGGACCGCCTCGACCCCCTGAACCCGTGGATGACTTCGGTTTCTCGAGCGGAGTCGCCAATCGCCGGCGGCGATCGCCGGAGTCCCGCCTCCGCTCGGGACAGAGAAAGAGGAGGGAGAAGACCGTGTCTGTCCACGTGGTTAAGTGGAGGCGTAAATCCTCAAGTACGCCTCCTCTGCACCGAAAGCGTATTTCTATCTGAAACATTTTCTTTTCTGTTTTATTTTAAAAACAGATTTGACCAAATCTTTGACTGGCTATAACTTTTTAAATGTAACTCCAAATGAATTGATTCTTTTTCCACCTTTCTCAAATTTGGTCTAGTTTATTTTAAGATTTATTTGAAAAAATTTCAAACAACTTTTTTGTACTGTTTTTGAAATGTGTGTTAATTCAAATATACTTTTAAATAGGATTTTGGGGAGAGAGAAGAAACTTTCAAAAGTTTTGGAGTGCACCCTGCCTTTCCACACATTGAAGGCAAGCATTCTGAACCCCGGCATAATATTTTTGTGTGTTCGATGACACGTTCATAACATCACCTCACTTTGGAGAAACTTGTTATTTCATGTGATATGATCATATGCATGAGTGCATATTAGTGATTTCCAGGCTGTTGGAAATGAACACACTTGTGATGATAATCACCCTCATGTTCCTTGCATGCATACCGGCAGGAACCCGGGAAAACCTCTGCCTTGGGTAGGCATGAGTTTGTCGCCGGTCTCCGTCGGGACGGTTATATCTGGTATGGCATGGTAAGGTGATATGAGCAGTGACTCTGTTGGTTGAAATATATTCGTTATAGTAACCATGCAGGGAATACCTAAACCTCCTGAGTCGACCGTAGATCGAGTCTTGTGCCAGTAACCCCCATACTTGTTTCATACTACCACTCGTCTCTACAGCAAGTAGAGTACGGTTCAGTAAGTTGTCAACCTTTTTCTAGCACACACCGTACAAAGAGGCCATGGTGGAGGATACCGGTTGTAGCTGGTAGGCAGGCCACCTGGTCCGGGGGCATGGGTGTTTCCCGTTGGGACCGAGAGGGGAGGCCACCCCTTAGAGCGCGCGATATAAATTTGATCCCATGCTACGCGAGGTTGTAGCCTCCCCACTTAGAGTTTGCTTAACAGGTGTCGTGGGTGATTCCAGACACGTATGAGATAAGCTGGTGTGTGCAAGTTAGGTGTGTTTTCAACAAAAAGACCGTAGACGGAATTAGTCCCGATGGACTAAAGAAATCCGTTACTCGTGGGTAAAGAGTACACCCTCTGGAGAGAATAAACCTATTCGAATAGCCGTGTCCATGGTTAAGGATTACAGTCTGGGATGGGTCAGGTGTCGGTATTAGTGTCGGTCTTCGGAGGTGAAACGGTTAACCAGAAATGGAATTACTACTCGTGACTTGTGATAACTATGATTATTATTATTGTTGACTAACCCGTGATATTATTGTTATTATCGAGTATCGCTGGGATGGTTCTACCTCCGGGATATTCTCTATGATTGTTTCTTTTAAAGCCCTTTATGTGGTGTCGCTCAGACGCCCGACTGTGGCATTTCCTTTAAAGCCCTTTATGTGGTGTCGCTCAGACGCCCGATTGCGGCATTTCTTTTAAAGCCCTTTATGTGGTGTCGCTCAGACGCCCGACTGTGGCATTTCTTTTAAAGCCCTTTATGTGGTGTCGCTCAGACGCCCGACTGTGGCATTTCTTTTAAAGCCCTTTATGTGGTGTCGCTCAGATGCCCGACTGTGGCATTTCTTTTAAAGCCCTTTATGTGGTGTCGCTCAGACGCCCGACTGCGGCATTTCTTTTAAAGCCCTTTATGTTGTCAGGACCCCGACTCAATGCCACATCGATCTAGCATGTAACACCTCATATCACTTTGCGGCCTCACGCACGGTATTCCCACGGGTGTCGCCTTACCTTTGCCCGGGACTGTTTGCGTCTTTTGGCACACGTATATGATAGTGTCGCTAGCATCCATATGATAAGGAGCCCGGGCTGACATGGCTAGTCGTAAACCCAAAGTGGCACAAACTTACAGGGACAGGCATCCATGACCCAACATCGAACGTGTCGGTCATCAGCGAGTGAATCCAGGCTGTAGCACTGGGCTAGGAGGACTCCGGTGAACCGGGCTGTAGCGGGCTAACAGGACTCCGATATTCATCGCGTGACATTTCCCCGAAGGGACAGACACAGGAACGAAGAAGGACACATGCCGGCCAGCCTAAGTGTTCCGGAGCAGTAGCAAGCTACCCTGGCTCGGTGGAAACACTAGGAGACATTTCCCGGTAAGAGAGGCTACCAAGGATAAACAACTAGGTTGTCAGATCCCACACATACCAAGCATTTCAATAACATACACACAATATGCTCGATATGTGCAAATACAACATGGCATCACAACATGACTCTACAACTCAAGTATTTTATTAGGCTCCGAGGAGCGAGATATTACAAACATGGGTCTCTTGACCCAACAATCAGAGCATACAAGTCAAAGCACAAGCGGAAGCTTAACATGTCTAAGTACAGACAACTATAAATGAAAAAGGCTGGGAAGCCTGACTATCTACCAGATCCTGCCGAGGGCACAAGATCGTAGCTGAGGTAACAAGCTAAACGTCGAAGTCCACGCGGAACTACTAGTGAGACTGAAGTCTCTCTACAAAAACATAAAATAGGCAAACGTGAGTACAAATGTACCCAGCAAGACTTACATCAGATCTATTTACATATGCCTCATTATCAACAAAGGGGGTGGTGGAGTTTAACTGCAGCAAGCCAGCTTTGACTCGGTGGCTAACCTGAACTACGACCGCAGGTAACTCTTTTGAGGTGGCGCACACGAGTCCACATATTCACCATATCAATACACCACTATGGATCCACTCCCGTCTCCCTACGAGAACGCCATCCATAGCACTCACGCTTATCTTGCGTATTTTAGAGTATCCACTTTCACTTGTCTATGAACTATGCAATGGGGTCCAAGTTTCCATGTCCGAGGAATCCGGCTATTCGAATAGATAATGATAACCCTGCAGGGGTGTACTTCTTCACACACGCTCTCGCCACTTATCGCCCTGTACACGTCATGTATCTCGGCAACCTTCAAGCGGAAGCCGGGCGAGGGAGTCGGCCATGGCCTACCTAAACACTCAAGTCTCTTGTCCAGGTTTATCGCCTATTCGGGTTCCATCCGCAAGGAGATCCGGCCGGGGTGTCGCTCACGGCCCCAAACGATGTGTGCAGGGTTCCCAAGTCCACCATCCGGGTGCCACTTGGTACACCGGGCCACTGTGCCTAGTCTGTCCCAAGCCCACCTCTACCGGGTGCCACTTGGTAGACTACTAACACTACCTACAAACACGAGAAACTAGTTGCAACTCCTGGACAGAGAACAAGGGTGATTAAGAAGCCGAGAGGGGCACTTAAGCATTCCAATGTGTGGTAGTAGCTGGTCATGGATCACAAACACAGAACTCAGTTCCTGAGGATGGCTGCAATGAGACAACCCACCATGTACTCCTACATGGCCTCTCACCGCTACCTTTACCAAATTGTGTTCACACACTTAGCTCTCAATGGTAGGACATGTTCACACGCCTCTGATTCATCCCCGATGAATCAGACCTGACTCAACTCTAAGCAGTAGCAGGCATGACAAACAAGCAAGAATGAGTAGGCACAACAGGGCTCAAACAACTCCTACTCATGCTAGTGGGTTTCATCTATTTACTGTGGCAATGACAGGTCATGCAGAGGATAAAGGGGTTCAACTACCGCAGCAAGTAACAGATGAATCGTTGTTGTCCTAATGCAGTAAAAGAGAGCAGGAGCGAGAGAGTGGGATTTTATCGGAATGAACAAGGGGGTTTTGCTTGCCTGGCACTTCTGAAGATAATATAGCTCTTCATCGGTGTCATCGAACTCATCGTCGGTATCACGTCTATCGAGACGGGGCAAGTTCCGGCAACACAGAAGAAACACAATCAATGCAATGCACAATATGATGCATGATCATGACATGGCAAAATGAATGTGTTTTGGGCTAATGCATCTAGCAACAAGTTAAATGGGGTTGGTTTGAATACAAGATTCCAATTCAAACCCCATATGTGATTATTTAAATGCCCTTTATTTGTTTTGTCCAAAACAGAGGACAAACATTGTTCAAACATGCATGAAAATGGTACAGATGGATTCCTTGAATTTTTCTGATAATTTTTCATATATAAATTATTTGATTTGGAGTTACGGTTAATTTTCTATGATTTATTGAAGTTTTATACAATTTTCTGGAATTTCAGAATTAAATTAAATCCAGAAAACATTACTGCATCAGCATGACGTTGGCATGACGTCAGCAAGTCAACAGGGGCCGGTCCGGGTCAAACCTGACCAGTGGGGCCCACTGGTCAGTGACTACGGCTAATCCTAATATAACTTAAACCTAACCTAGTTTAATTAGTCGGGTCGGGCCCGCATGTCAGTGAGTCAGTGGCTTAATTAAACTTAGTTATTAACTTAACCAAGAGTTAGCAGGGGACGGGCCCACACGTCAGTGACCCAGGGGGGTCAAATCCCTAGTCAACCGGGCTAATCCACCGGCGTCTAGCCGCTGGCAACGACCAGACGCGGCGGTGGCTCGCCGGGATGGCTGCTCCGGCGCCCATTCGACGCGCGGAGGGGTTCTACAGGGAGCTCGAGCTCGTGCGCATCCAATGGAGCAAGCCAGAGGAGTTGGGGTTAGCTGTGGCGTCGGCAGCGGCGAGGGAGGCGGCGGCCGGAGTTCGGCCAACGGCGAGTTAGGCGATGCAGGGCGCTAGGGGAGGCGTTGGTGTGTGCTACGTGCTCCTAGTGAGGTGTGGAGCACGGTGGTGTGCCCGGCTTCGAGGCACAGTGGCTCTGGCCACGACGACGACGAGGCACGGCGGCGGCGAGCTTCGGCCGTGGTGGAAGATGGAGCTAGGGCACGGGAACAGAGGGAGCGAGCAAAGAGGAGGCAGCAGGAGCTCACAGGGAGAACGATGAGGTGGTCAGCGAGCTCGGGGGCGTCTTCGGTGCTGCGAATCGAACGGCAGCGATCGCCGGCCGTGGCGATGAAGATGGCGGTGATGGCGTGGCTACAGGGCACCCAGCGTCGCATGCGTCGTGGTAGAGCTTCATGGGGTCGGGACAGAGCTCAGGGATGCGAGGAGGGAGCGAGGGGGTGGCTGTGGCCGCGGCGAACGGCGTCGGTGGTGACGAGCTCCGCTCGGGCAGAGAGGGAGAGAGAGCAGAGGAGAGGATGAGGCGAGGGAGAGAGTGAGAGAGAGCCAGGGGCTGCGTGGCGCTCCGTGGCGTGGATTAGGACGAAGGGCGGCCTCCAGCGCGAAGCAGGAGGTGGCCACGCCTCGCCTCTGCCTACTGGCAGAGGAAGACGACGAGCGGCGAGGTAGATGGGCTGGGCTGGGCCGCTGGAGGAGCTGGGCCAGGTAAGTGGGCGCCATGTAAGTTCTGTTCTGTTTCATATTTTTCTTCTGTTTTGTTTTTATTTAATCTTTTGCCACTGTTTTGAAATAAAACAAATTCAAAGACAGTGACAAAATTCCCCTGAACATTTTATTTAGCACAATGGAATTATACCAAAGCACATAAAAATGTTTCAGTTATTTGAACATAAATTCAGTAATATTTGGATATAAGTTCAAATTCAAAATAGTATTGATTTAAATTCAAAGTCCCAAAATAAATCCTTTTAAAATGTTCATTATTTTTGGTTTGGATCAAAACCCTTGCCAAAAATATTAAACATCTAAGAAGATCATTTTGGAACAATGAATGAGATTTTAGGGTTTTTTCCCTTCTTTTATTTAGGGTTTTGAGGCTTCTGAATTCCTCAGTTCAGGTTTCAAAAATTTAAACATGATGCTCAGATGGAAGCAAGCATAGGACAGGCTAGAACTAGGGATGTGACAACTCACCCCCACTAAACAAGAATCTCGTCTCGAGATTCAAGCGTAGGGTAAGATGAAGGGGAAACGCAAACTAGTATAATATTCACGATCCAGGTTGCACTTCAAATGAACGTTGATTCAATCACCATCTTTGTCTTGTCGTCTAGCTCTGAGAAATCCTGCCAACATGACATGGAGGGAAGAAGGAGACTCTAGAAGGGTCGAACTTCTCGAAGATCGAACAACTCAGGATTAACTCACGGAATGAGACATAGCAACCTCTCTTGGGCTGAGAGACGAAGCACACAGCCATAGGAATGGAGTGAAGCAGATGACAAAGGTTCACTAGGTAGACAACAATCCCAGACTTAAGAATGTGGTGATCGGTTGTCAATGTAGCGAGGAGTTGAATTGCCATGATACCATAACGATGCACCTTAGGGAAGGTGACTTGTAGATATATCCCCTTAAGTGTCAAAAAGAATTACTTTTGATTCAAAGATCATTGAAACTCTTTAAACCAACCTAAGGCAATTCTCGACCGATCGTTTGGAGGGGGTCGGTAGAATGGCATACTCGGACTTGGATGATGTGGATTACCTTGTTGAAGACAACATAATGGATGAATTTTCTTACCACCGGAAATGGATGAGACCCATGGTAGAATGGCACATTGACGGTGCAAGCTGGGAACAAAATGCAAATACTGGGAATGATTCTGGTAACTGGGGAAGAACCCAACAATAGAGAGTGAATTCACTGTTTGAAAAGGTCATAGCATTGCCGAGGAAACTGAGAGGAATCCCAGTTAGTGCCAATGATAACACATAGCGCTTGTGCGTGCTCTCAAGAACTTGAGCATTTCCATATTCATCAAGGTTTTACCAACATCCGTGTCAAGGATCCTGGCAACACGACTTACTACCATGATGAGTGATGATGGATGATGCAGATGCAAAGGAAGATAACACTTTCTCAGATTTCACCCTTGGCGGGGCCAAGGAAATAAAATCTGGATGATCGACCAAGAGACATTTAGCACTCCGCTTCTAATGTTCTCCTTGATGTGCTAGTGTAACCCATTCATAGAAATGGTCTGGTATCTAGACATCAAGTAAAAGGTCGGACTTCGGAACACAAAAATCATAAGGCACAACTAGGGAGTAAATCCTACGAAGTCCTTATGGGAAGGTGGCCAACTTCCTCAATCAAGATACTACAATAATGGGTCTTCCGGCTGGGTGTGTTGGCCACGACATCCATCTTACCGGTTATCGAGGGGCCAATATTATAGTTCTTGGGAAATGTTCCAACCATCATACCTGCCTGAGATTCAGATCTGGTTGGTTTCAGGATATCCAGACTCATCGAGTCTAGGAAGAAAATGAAAGTTTGCAACACAATTCGACGAGATAACGTTGCGAGATTCTCGGGAAATGGACTACGGTAGTTAGCTCCAAAACATGAGCTGGTTCTACTGCACACATGTGAACATGTTGTCCCAGACAAAACATGATCACATGGTAGTCTTACAATAAAACACTACCGAGTTCCGGTGGGGAACCAGCATCGAGGATATCGAAGTCCTTGTGCACTTATCGTTGAACTTCTTATCCTGGAGCAAGTCAATCAGTGGCTTGGCATGCTAGGGACACATATGGAATGGAGGTAGCTAATCTCACAGTCCAATGTATACTTCGCACATGCATGACTGACTTGGGATGATTCCAAAGGAAACAAAAACAATCTTTCTCGAATTCACGGCGGCAACTTTCATCAAATGCACGTGAATCAAAGGAAGTCACTTCTTTCATCCAAACATATACCTCAGAGACGGAACTCGAAGGCATTGTTTACAAAGTTTCCAACACTAGCTTAATGTTCAACATGAATCATGGGGGAGACAAAATGCTGCTGATGGGCTCAACAACAACTCATCGGAATTTCCATATCACTGGACTTCCACCATCATGTGGACACGGTGATAGTATTGGTCAGACCAAAAATATAATGGTGTATGCTCAAGGAAAAACCACGAGTAAGACAACATTACGAATATCATTGGTTCTGATTTGATTTGACGATAGCCCATACTTAAATGAAAGTTTTTATAAGACAATAGGTCCAATAACTGATCACAGGGACCAATCGATGAAGATATCATCTTTCTTCAACTAACACACCAACACCAGGATATCCCTTTGAAATGAACTAAGTTAGGTAAGCTTTTATCTTCCAACTCTCCAAGTTGTCGTTTAGCTTAACCAACTAGCTCAGAGGTATCCAACACGGATTCTTGGAGAAGGGGGTGGTTTACAGGAATAAACCAACTTGATCACGAACTCAACATAGCGGTCAGGTGATAACCTGGTAATACTTCCGAGAAGATATACGGAAAATCACAAACCACCGGTATGTTACTAAGCTCGAGAACAATCTTGCCTTTCAGGGCAAGATGATATGATCAAATGAGCGAGGGATTGAAAGAAAATCCTAACTCAATGACCGAAGGAGGGCACCGGAAATAGAGACTAGGTAGCACAATCAACCTTAGGGTGACGATGCGATAATCAACACATTAAGAATGAGGTCATCGTCCATTTAACTACCAAGCAACGGAGTTGCTAGCAGTATTGATTTCACACGCCATGATTCATTTGTCGGCATTCCGGTTACAATAACACAGGAACCGAGGAATGAACAATGATGGCAAGAAGTATCACTGTACCAAGAGTTCATAGGATGGTGTCCAATTCCTATAACAATCCCGATATAAAAGATGGCAATACTCCAAGGTAGAACAGAACAAAAGCTGGATTAGCAATTTGATCTGCGGAGCACAACTTCTTTGACCCAATCCTGGAAATGGATAAGGTACTGGAGTTTGTTTCTCCTAGTCATTCTGGAATAGAATGGCTTGACGGGCCACAAGAATAATAGGCATCGATGAACGATTGCACACATACTCTTGACTATCAATTGATAGACAAGGGTCAGAAGACAACTAAAGAGGGACAACTCAAAAGAACATAAGATTTTCTGAGTTGTGGATGCATGGATTAGCATGTCGAACGAGTTCGACATATTTCTTCCGGACAATCCATGCGGAAAGGTAGAACTGGCTGAGTCACAATTATGAATGGAGAACCCATCGAGAGCACTCCTGTTGTGATCTTTTGATCCAACAAACTTTTGTCGTAAGTGGTTCATGGTATTTGGAAGAAGGATATACCACGGACCTCGAGGACTAATGTAAAGGTTACTAATAATCTAAAGGAACTAGCAACACTATCAACATTAAGTAAGTAGGGTGAATCTTGGTTCGAAAACCCAGGAATCGAATACCTACTAACTAGTTGGCATCACATGATGCTTACGAGAATGATGGCCAGAATCATCACACTGGGACACAAATCATGGCTAAATTACTAGATGATCCCCTAAGACACCTAGGGTCATAATACCAGCTCCAACATATATGTCAAGGTAACAGAGTACCTCAACTCACTGATTAGTGTGGTTAATCTGGCCCAAAGGAACATTGAAACGGGAGGAAGGAATTTGCAAGTGCATCAGACTGTTTAGAGACCTGAGATGACTCGGACAGCATAACGGCTGTAAATGCTCAAAAAGATTTGAAACGTGCTACAAAAATGGTGGCATAACCACTTGATCATCATAATACCAAGGTTTGGAGATCAACTGTTAACATACAGAAGTCGTAGGAACTGAGCTCAAGTTTAAATCCAACAATCTTGTAAGTCTACGGATTAGTAACACGTGATCCTGATAGAAAGATGAGAAGACCTAGTTCCTTAATCCCGTAGGAAAGATAAGATGACTCAGATCAGAAGGCCATGAGGTATAAGGAGTAAAAAGAGCCTTACGTTCCATCCCACAATCAATTCCCTTATATAACTAAAGAATTCCTAGACTCAACTTCGACCAGTTTGGCTTGGTAATCCTACAGGCAGTCAAGCTCTGATACCAACGCTGTCAGGACCCCGACTCAATGCCACATCGATCTAGCATGTAACACCTCATATCACTTTGCGGCCTCACGCACGGTATTCCCACGGGTGTCGCCTTACCTTTGCCCGGGACCGTTTGCGTCTTTTGGCACACGTATATGATAGTGTCGCTAGCATCCATATGATAAGGAGCCCGGGCTGACATGGCTAGTCGTAAACCCAAAGTGGCACAAACTTACAGGGACAGGCATCCATCACCCAACATCGAACGTGTCGGTCATCAGTGAGTGAATCCAGGCTGTAGCACTGGGCTAGCAGGACTCCGGTGAACCGGGCTGTAGCGGGCTAACAGGACTCCGGTATTCATCGCGTGACATTTCCCCGAAGGGACAGACACAGGAACGAAGAAGGACACATGCCGGCCAGCCTAAGTGTTCCGGAGCAGTAGCAAGCTACCCTGGCTCGGTGGAAACACTAGGAGACATTTCCCGGTAAGAGAGGCTACCAAGGATAAACAACTAGGTTGTCAGATCCCACACATACCAAGCATTTCAATAACATACACACAATATGCTCGAGATGTGCAAATACAACATGGCATCACAACATGACTCTACAACTCAAGTATTTTATTAGGCTCCGAGGAGCGAGATATTACAAACATGGGTCTCATGACCCAACAATCAGAGCATACAAGTCAAAGCACAAGCGGAAGCTTAACATGTCTGAGTACAGACAACTATAAATGAAAAAGGCTGGGAAGCCTGACTATCTACCAGATCCTGCCAAGGGCACAAGATCGTAGCTGAGGTAACAAGCTAAACGTCGAAGTCCACGCGGAACTACTAGTGAGACTGAAGTCTCTCTGCAAAAACATAAAATAGGCAAACGTGAGTACAAATGTAACCAGCAAGACTTACATCAGATCTATTTACATATGCCTCATTATCAACAAAGGGGGTGGTGGAGTTTAACTGCAGCAAGCCAGCTTTGACTCGGTGGCTAACCTGAACTACGACCACAGGTAACTCTTTTGAGGTGGCACACACGAGTCCACATATTCACCATATCAATACACCACTATGGATCCGCTCCCGTCTCCCTACGAGAACGCCATCCATAGCACTCACGCTTATCTTGCGTATTTTAGAGTATCCACTTTCACTTGTCTATGAACTATGCAATGGGGTCCAAGTTTCCATATCTGAGGAATCCGGCTAGTCGAATAGATAATGATAACCCTGCAGGGGTGTACTTCTTCACACACGCTCTCGCCACTTATCGCCCTGTACACGTCATGTATCTCGACAACCTTCAAGCGGAAGCCGGGCGAGGGAGTCGGCCACGGCCTACCTAAACACTCAAGTCTCTTGTCCAGGTTTATCGCCTATTCGGGTTCCATCCGCAAGGAGATCCGGCCGTGGTGTCGCTCACGGCCCCAAACGATGTGTGCAGGGTTCCCAAGTCCACCATCCGGGTGCCACTTGGTACACCGGGCCATTGTGCCTAGTCTGTCCCAAGCCCACCTATACCGGGTGCCACTTGGTAGACTACTAACACTACCTACAAACACCAGAAACTAGTTGCAACTCCTGGACAGAGAACAAGGGTGATTAAGAAGCCGAGAGGGGCACTTAAGCATTCCAATGTGTGGTAGTAGCTGGTCATGGATCACAAACACAGAACTCAGTTCCTGAGGACGGCTGCAATGAGACAACCGACCATGTACTCCTACATGGCCTCTCACCGCTACCTTTACCAAATCGTGTTCACACACTTAGCTCTGAATGGTAGGACATGTTCACACGCCTCTGATTCATCCCCGATGAATCAGACCTGACTCAACTCTAAGCAGTAGCAGGCATGACAAACAAGCAAGAATGAGTAGGCACAACAGGGCTCAAACAACTCCTACTCATGCTAGTGGGTTTCATCTATTTACTGTGGCAATGACAGGTCATGCAGAGGATAAAGGGGTTCAACTACCGCAGCAAGTAACAGATGAATCGTTGTTGTCCTAATGCAGTAAAAGAGAGCAGGAGCGAGAGAGTGGGATTTTATCGGAATGAACAAGGGGGTTTTGCTTGCCTGGCACTTCTGAAGATAATATAGCTCTTCATCGGTGTCATCGAACTCATCGTCGGTATCACGTCTATCGAGAGGGGGCAAGTTCCGGCAACACAGAAGAAACACAATCAATGCAATGCACAATATGATGCATGATCATGACATGGCAAAATGAATGTGTTTTGGGCTAATGCATCTAGCAACAAGTTAAATGGGGTTGGTTTGAATACAAGATTCCAATTCAAACCCCATATGTGATTATTTAAATGCCCTTTATTTGTTTTGTCCAAAACAGAGGACAAACATTGTTCAAACATGCATGAAAATTGTATAGATGGATTCCTTGAATTTTTCTGATAATTTTTCATATATAAATTATTTGATTTGGAGTTACGGTTAATTTTCTATGATTTATTGAAGTTTTATACAATTTTCTGGAATTTCAGAATTAAATTAAATCCAGAAAACATTACTGCGTCAGCATGGCGTTGGCATGACGTCAGCAAGTCAACAGGGGCCGGTCCGGGTCAAACCTGACCAGTGGGGCCCACTGGTCAGTGACTACGGCTAATCCTAATATAACTTAAACCTAACCTAGTTTAATTAGTCGGGCCGGGCCCGCATGCCAGTGAGTCAGTGGCTTAATTAAACTTAGTTATTAACTTAACCCAGAGTTAGCAGGGGACGGGCCGACACGTCAGTGACCCAGAGGGGTCAAATCCCTGGTCAACCGGGCTAATCCACCGGCGTCTAGCCGCCGGCAACGACCAGACGCGGCGGTGGCTCGCCGGGATGGCTGCTCCGGCACCCATTCGACGCGCGGAGGGGTTCTACAGGGAGCTCGAGCTCGTGCGCATCCAATGGAGCAAGCCAGAGGAGTTGGGGTTAGCTGTGGTGTCGGCAGCGGCGAGGGAGGCGGCGGCCGGAGTTCGGCCAACGGCGAGTTAGGCGATGCAGGGCGCTAGGGGAGGCGTTGGTGCGTGCTACGTGCTCCTGGTGAGGTGTGGAGCACGGTGGTGTGCCCGGCTTCGAGCCACAGTGGCTCTGGCCACGACGGCGACGAGGCACGGCGGCGGCGAGCTTCGGCCGTGGTGGAAGATGGAGCTAGGAGACAGGAACAGAGGGAGCGAGCAAAGAGGAGGCAGCAGGAGCTCACAGGGAGAACGATGAGGTGGTCAGCGAGCTCGGGGGCATCTTCGGTGCTGCGAATCGAACGGCGGCGATCGCCGGCCGTGGCGATGAAGATGGCGGTGATGGCATGGCTACAGGGCACCCGGCGTCGCATGCGTCGTGGTAGAGCTTCATGGGGTCGGGACGGAGCTCAGGGATGCGAGGAGGGAGCGAGGGGGTGGCTGTGGCCGCGGCGAACGGCGTCGGTGGCGACGAGCTCCGCTCGGGCAGAGAGGGAAAGAGAGCAGAGGAGAGGATGAGGCGAGGGAGAGAGTGAGAGAGAGCCAGGGGCTGCGTGGTGCTCCGTGGCGTGGATTAGGACGAAGGGCGGCCTCCAGCGCGAAGCAGGAGGTGGTCGGGGCTCTCGGGCGCGCGCCACGCCTCGCCTCTGCCTACTGGCAGAGGAAGACGACGAGCGGCGAGGTAGATGGGCTGGGCTGGGCCGCTGGAGGATCTGGGCCAGGTAAGTGGGCGCCAGGTAAGTTCTGTTCTGTTTCATATTTTTCTTCTGTTTTGTTTTTATTTAATCTTTTGCCACTGTTTTGAAATAAAACAAATTCAAAGACAGTGACAAAATTCCACTCAACATTTTATTTAGCACAATGGAATTATACCAAAGCACATAAAAATGTTTCAGTTATTTGAACATAAATTCAGTAATATTTGGATATAAGTTCAAATTCAAAATAGTATTGATTTAAATTCAAAGTCCCAAAATAAATCCTTTTAAAATGTTCATTATTTTTGGTTTGGATCAAAACCCTTGCCAAAAATATTAAACATCTAAGAAGAGCATTTTGGACCAATGAATGAGATTTTAGGGTTTTTGCCCTTCTTTTATTTAGGGTTTTGAGGCTTCTGAATTCCTCAGTTTAGGTTTCAAAAATTTAAACATGATGCTTAGATGGAAGCAAGCATAGGACAGGCCAGAACTAGGGATGTGACAATGTGGTGTCGCTCAGACGCCCGACTGTGGCATTTCTTTTAAAGCCCTTTATGTGGTGTCGCTCAGACGCCCGACTGTGGCATTTCTTTTAAAGCCCTTTATGTGGTGTCGCTCAGATGCCCGACTGCGGCATTTCTTTGAAAGCCCTTTATGTGGTGTCGCTCAGACGCCCGACTGTGGCATTTCTTTTAAAGCCCTTTATGTGGTGTCGCTCAGACGCCCGACTGTGGCATTTCTTTTAAAGCCCTTTATGTGGTGTCGCTAAGACGCCCGACTGTGGCATTGCTTGTTGTTTGTTTCATAAATTTTAGTACTGCCATGTTATTGCATTTTTATAAATAGTTTGCTTGCACGCATCAGAGTTTCATTCATCGTTTGTGACTGACGTCATGAGTATAAAATATTTTTAGCACATCATTGTTACATTATATCGGTGTTTTTAATGTTTGCGAGTACATTCAAAGTACTCACTGGCTTGTCCCTAGCTATTGTCTTGGCCAGATTTTCTTGCTCGGAGAGGAGCGACGCGATGCCAGCCCCGGAACCTAAGTAATGGAGATAGCAGCCTCGCGAAGATAGGAGTTAACCTGGTCAGCTGTTCCTGTGGGAAATGGAGCCCCATAGACACTGATGTTTCACAGACCGCTTCCGCCATCAACCACTAGAAACCGATTGTTGTACTCACAGGCCAGAATGGTCTTGTGCTACATATGTTGTATTCTGCTAGAAATTTCTGTATCAAGTTGGAGCCTCATCAGCTAACAGTAATCCTGGGGCTGATGAGCACGACGGTCTTTTCTGGAAATTTATTACCCGGAAAACCCGGTCGTGGCAGACTTGGTATCAGAGCCAAGCTGACCATTGGCTAATCCTATCTTAGCCAGGTCAATAAACTTAGGCAAACCCACCCACTATACCTTAGCCAAACCCCAGCCAAGCTTCTCGTGCAAGATAGCCACACAGTGACCCAACACCTTTTGGCAGTCGGTGCCCAACCTATCAACTTAACCTGTCACTCATGCGCCAGTGACCGGTCCCTAAATAGTCCTTTCTCGCAAGCGTGCGAAGGAAGACTCCGCCCCCTTTTTCCTATAAAAAGGGCACGCTAGTCCCAACACAGCACCGCACAGCCGCTACCCCAAACCGAGCCACAATGCCTGGACCCATAGTGCACAACGAAACCACAGCAACCAACCTTGGAGGTTTTGTGACCATACTCGCAAACCTCACCCATCGTGCCTATGCGTTAGAAGAGCCACCAGAATATGTTGTATATCAAGGACCCATGAGCGGTGAAGACCGTCAATTCTGGGCCACTGTGCACATCTACAGTAGGGGTCTAGCACCCGAGCGCCCCTACAGGTTCACCGGAAGGACAAATTCCTTTGAGCCACAAGCCATCCAGCTAGCCGCTCGAGAGGCTATAGTTCATCTCAGGCACTTGTCGCCCAGAGTTAACTGTCGCTCGTTCCACTACTACCCCAGACGTGAAGGGTATGGTAGACCACCCCAAGTTGCCAACGGAGATCGCGAGACGGACCCCGCATTGTTGCACCTAGTGCGTTATGTAAGAGCACTAGAGGCACTGTTCGACCAGATCAGTATTGATCTAATCGCAGCTCGTGGAGAGCTGGTTCGTCGAGCTCCGGCGAGAGAAGAAAACGAGCCCAACGCCGACAACTCAGTCATGCTGTTTGGACACCCGATCGAGTCCCTGAGGCCTACCCCAGAGGTGCTTCGTCGCATATTGGGAGCACACTCCAACGGGGTTGTGGCCAACAATCCCCGCGTTGGTCATCATCACTACCCCGACCCTGCAGTTCCTCCGCCATCTCCGACTAATCCCGGCAGTGAGACACGTGGAGAAGCCTCGACATCCACCAGGCACGCCCGTTTAGACATAAACGAGGTAGACTAAGCCGTATGAGTAGCACCGAGTTTCAGTGTATCCTTGCTTTGTAATCATGCGATCGTGTATATTAACGCAGCCTGTCGTTGTGCCTCTGTTTTAATAGTGACCTTGCATTTTTGGTCAGCGCATAGTTGCATATTTTTTCGGGCACAACTACCAAAACCAACCCGACGACAACCACAGTAACATGTCTCTTTATGAGATATGTGTATCTCTGACACTGACCCGACCTTTGAAGCTAAGCTGGCAAATTTATTACCTTTCACCACGGTAAAACGAATCCAACTCCATTGCTATATAAAGGCCACCTTGTGACCTTACCCAGCAACCCTCACTTTGTGCACCACACTCGCACTTTTTCCTGTCATGCCGAGCCCCAGCATCCATCTGAGAACCCCAGATGCAACCCCAGGTAGCTTTACAAAATATTGTGGGATTTTACCCGCAGTACCATGGGTTCTACCCAGCCACCTCAGTACGAGCTGGTCAAATCAAGGATCACCCCATCCACCTCGGAATATTGGGCAGCAGTACACATCCCTCCCGTAGACTCCAATCAAGATCCAACGGAAGTTTCCTTCATGGGGAAATCTATGCCAACCCCACACCTGGCCATAGAAGCTGCTGCGAAAGAAGCGATTGCTCATCTTTGATCCGCAGTACCCTATGCCCGCGAACGGGGATATTATTACTTTCCGAGTCGTGCAGCACCCGGAGAAGTAACATCTTTTCCCGGTGGACGTATTGAGAGAGACCCAGTTCTGGCCAACCTTATCCAGTACATCATTGCTCAAGAGCATTTGAACCAGCGAGTGATGGATTATCTCCAGAGCCTCGCAGATTTAAATCCTCAGATTGCCATCGGCAGACCACTGAGACCCGACCCGAAGAGGCGCATACATCGACTGGTCAATCCACTTCCTCCGATAGAAGAGGAGTGTATTCCTTTACCAGAGACATTTTATCAGGACCCCGTCCAGTTACCGTTTTCATTTTAGACGTCACTACTGTATTTGTTTTTGCAGCATTTATATTTGCGTGTATCTTATGCATGGTACCCCAAATTTGTGCGACGAGTCAATTATTTTGGCTTCTACTAATATGTGTAGTTTTTGTTGTGGTTTATGCTCCTTTAAATTAACTGTTATTTTTCTCCCTCGCAAAATCCTGGAGTGATATTTCTTTTCCCTGAGTTGCTACACCTGCCCCTTCTCACGACGTGGATTAATTAATTTCACACAGCCCCACACAGCAGACTCACAACCATAATCATTCGGACACATGCACTGTTTGCAAAACCTTGCAACGGTGTTACATCCAGCTAATCACCCCCACTAACAACAGTTAGCACCCGGCACACTCCATCTACTCCTCATGATCACCACCACCGCGGAGAGCCAACACCCGAGCCGCAGCGTCACGATACTCGTCGAAGATCATCGCGCACAGGAGCACAGAGAGCCCCAGCAGTGTCGCTAGCCCTCCGCATATCAGGATCACAAACCAGTCCGGCATCGCCTCCGCCATTAGAGCCTCACCCGAGCTACTATAAGCAGTAATGGAGAAAGAAGGAGGAGGAGAAGTGAAGCCAGGTGTGAGGAAGAAGAGAGAGTCACCCCGGCTGTTTTATAGCTCGAGCTCGGTGTACGGTGGGCGAAGTCCACCAACGCCGCTCGTCGCCGAACGCCGGTGTTCGGAGTCGAATCCGCGAGCAGTGCCGATAGCGCGCTGGCCCACGAGGTGAGTGCAAGCTGCACCGGCAGCTAGCACGCCGCGCACTACCACGGTACGGCCTAGATGCCCTACGCATTAGCATCGCCGGTGGAGAAAGTGCGAGAAAGCGCGCGGGAGAGAAGAGGTAGAAGGGAGAACCAGAGGGAGAAGAGGAGACTGACAATGGACCCCGGGTCCACCTGTCGGCCAGAGAGAGCACTGTGCTCTCGGGTACGACCAGCGTATATTTAAATTTAGGAGTTATTCTAAATTTTTATCCAGCGTAGAAATCACCCGGTTTTGTCCCGAACCGTAGACTCTTCCACGCAGCCCTAGTTTTCACACTGTGGTTTTTCACCACTTATTGCCCTCTCACTGTAGCCACATCTTTATTGCGTAATTATTTTCTTAACACCGCTTTTAGCAAATCTCGAGGACGAGATTTTTCTTAAGGGGGATAGTATTGTGACACCCCAAAAATTTGGCCTTGTTTTAATGAATTAAAATTTCTGCCAGGAATTAAAACTTTGGATTTCTGAGCTCCATTTTGATTTTTTCTAAATCTTTTCCTTCCCTGTCATGATGAGTTTTTCCCAAAGAGAAAACTTTTCAAATATGTTATTGGACTTGTTTAACCTCTCAAGAAAAACTTTCCTTTTATGAGTGTAACTAATTAAATAATTAAGTTGCTTGATCTTTATTTTCTTGAAAATGGTTTTTCAAGGTTAAATGGCCATATTTGAACTACAACCATTTGATAAATTCACTTAAAGTTCCAACCAAAATTTGGAGATGTCATGTGATGTTTTTAAATCACTTTTATGCAAAAATATATTTCATTCATTAAATATTTTGAGCTCTGCAGCAAATTTTGTTCTTTGGTCCAGTGGGCAATTTTGCACTGCAACTCCTTTAAATAATTCTTTCTAGCCTCCACCAAAATTATGGGATGATTGTAATGGCCTAAGATTCCAATTTGTGCAAAAACCTAGTGCTGTTCTTTGAAAATTTTGAGTGAATCAACCTCATCTTCAGTCTGGACCAACTTGATGGTTTGTACAGCAACCATGTTTTTACTTGGTCTTTAACCCTTGATTATTCCTCCTACTTGTAGTCCCCCATGTTAAACTGTCACACCCTAGCTAGTCATGCATTAGAGTGTTGCATCATGTTTACTCTTTCATCAGAAACTTGAAATGGGGATCTGTGAAACCCTCAGAATCATTTTGAAAATGACCCAAATAAAAATTTCTCCAAAAGGGTCCAAGAAAATGCTCATGTTGCTCTCTGAAAATATTGGACACAGATAAAAATCAAACCAATATTTTTAGTGGCTCATGGACATTTATTTTGGGCATTTGGAATTAATGCATAAATATTTGCATTGGAAATATATTTCTATATATATTAATATATGTCCAAATATTATGCCAATTACAAAGGAGCTCTGGAATAATATATCTAGCCCCTGAAAAATTTGGCATAAGTTAAATAAATGATTTAATATATTATTTAAATCAGAACAAATGTCAGAAATTAGAAAACAGAAAAAAAATAAAAGGGAGAAGCTTACCTGGGCTCCTCCCTGTGCAGCCCAGCCAGCTGGCCGGCCCAGCCAGCAGGCGGCCCAGCCCGTCTCCCTCCTCTGTCGTCTTCGTCCCGACAGAGGGAGGGGAGTGTGGCCGGCGCGCGCGCGCGCCACCGCGCCTCGCCACCTCTCTCCCTGCCTGCCTGCCCTCCCCTCCTCGCCTCGATGCCCTGGACGACGCCACGCCTCCCCCCTGCTCTCTCTCACTCGCCCTCGGCTCTTCCCTCCTCTCCCTCGCTCTCTCTCTCACGGCCGAACACCACCGTCGCCGCCGTTCGCCTTAGCAGCCGTCTCCGGCCACCCCTCGCTTCCCCGACTAGCTCAGAAGCTCCGCCACAACCCCCTCTTCCTCCCCACCACTCCACGGGCCTCCGGAAGCCCTGCATCGCCGCCACGTCGCCGTTCCCCTCTTCGGGCTCCGACCATCATCGCCGTCGAATTCGCCGTCTCCAGCGCGTCTCCGAGCCCGCTTCGACGCCCACTGCAACCGCGGTGAGCCCCCGAGTCGTTTCCCCCTTCTCCCCTGGTCTCTTTCGACCTCTAGGCCTTAGCCCCACCTTGGCCGAGAGCTCCACGCCGCCGGCGATGTCGCCGTCGTGGCCACGGTCACCGTAGCGCCCAACCGAGCACACTATCGTGCTCCACGCCTCACTAGGAGCACGCAGCACGCACCAACGCCTCCCCAAACCCCCTGCAACACCGACTCCGACCGCACCCGAACTCCGGCGGCCGCAGCCGAGCTCGCCGCCGTCGACTCCGGCCACCCCAGGCCCAGCCACGGCCACCGTTCGACGCGCGGGAGCAAGAGCTCTCCAACGAGCCCAAGAACGGCCTCGCCCGTGCCCTGTAGCGCGATCCCGCATCGCGCCGCCGTCTCGGGCCTCGCCGGCGTCACGTCGCCGGTGGGTTTGACCCACTTTGACCACGGCAGGAACCCCCCCTGAGTCCCTGACAGGTGGGCCCAGCCCTGTAGCTAATTAGGATTAGCGCTAACCACTGTTAGTTAATCCCCTGACACTGACTAGTGGGCCCCAGCGCCACTAATTAGTAATTAGGATTAATTTAACCCTGTTTAACCCCCCTGTCACTGACGTGTGGGCCCCACACGTCAGGTTTGACCTCAGCCAGCCGCAGTTGACCACTGACGTCATGCTGACGTCATGCTGGCGCAACAATTATATTTCTGGATTTAAATTAAATCAGGAAATTCCAGAATATTATTTAAACTTCAAAAATTCATAACTTTTATTCTGTAACTCCAAATTGGACAAATTATATATGAAAAATGATCAGAAAAATCCAATCTATCCATCTGTACTATGTTCATGCATGATCAAACAAGTTAAATTGATGTTTCAAGCAGAACAAGGAAAAGCACTTTAAAAGGCCATATTTGAATTTGAAATTTGAATCCTTGATTCAAATTTGTTCAAATCCTTCTGGTTTTAGTTGCATTAGCCCAACACACTCATATTGCTATGTTTCATGCATGCATCATATTGTTGCACATTGCTTGGTGATGGTTGTGTATCGGTGTCCTTCGCGACAGGTTCTGCCTCCGAGGAGTACCGCGATTACCCTAACGAAGAACCGTATCAGTGCATCGAACCATCAGGCAAGCAACCAACCATTTGATCATATCGATACAATCCCATGTTCTCGCTCCTGCTCTCTTTTACTGCATTAAGACAACGCGATTCAAACTGCTGTGTGCTACGGTAGTTGAACCCATTTCCTCTGCATGACCTGTCATTGCCACAGTAACTAGATGAAACCCACTAGCATGTGTAGGAGTTGATTGAGCCCTATGTATGTGTTGTTCCTACCTTGCTATGCCTGCTATGCTTAGAGTCGTGTCAGGTCTGGTTCATCTGGGTGATGGGCTAGAGTGAAATGATTATATCGGTAATGAGAGTGGTGTGGTGAACACGATTTGGTAAAGGTATCGATGAGAGGCCATGTAGGAGTACATGGTGGGTTGTTTCATTGAAGCCGACCTTAAGCACTGAGATCTGTATGTGTGATTTAAGATACAGCTACTACCATGCATTGGGCCCTGAAATATGACCCCGCTCGACTTCTTATTCACCCTAGCTCTCTGTCCAGGAGTTGCAAGTAGTTTCTGGTGTTTGTAGTCTACTGGAGGCCGTGGACAGCGCTGACCGTAGGGGTGGGCTGTGATGCGGTAGGTATGTGGCACGGTGTACCGAATACCCGTTAGGTATCTCGGGAACCCTGTTCACATCGTTCGGGGCCGTATGGGAAACCTCGGCCGGACTCCCTGCGGATGGAACCTGAATAGGCGATAAACCTGGACTAGAGGCTTAAGTGTTTAGGTAGGTCGTGGTCTACACCCACGTCGGCTTTCGCTTGAAGTCTGCCGAGCACATGTCGTGTGCAGACGCTAAGTGGTGGAAACATGTATGAAGAAGTACACCCCTGCAGGGTTAACATGATCTATTCGAATAGCCGCGTCCGCGGTAAAGGACTACTTGGTTGCCTATACAGTTCATAGACAAGTAAATGGAAACTACTAAAAGCCTCAAGATAAGCGTGAGTGCCGAGGATGGCTCTTCCGTAGGAAGACGGAGGTGGATCCTCGGTGATGTATTGAAGTGGTGAGTAGTGGACTCGTGTGCGCAAAACCATTTTAAGTTGGAGTATCGTAGGATAGTCTAGCCAAGAGTCAAAGCTGGCTTGCTGCAACAACTCCACCAACCCTTCTTGATACTAAGCATGTATGTAGGATCTGATGTAAGTCTTGCTGAGTACCTTTGTACTCATGTTGCTATAATCTACATTTTTACAGAAGACGCTGCAACCCCTTCTGATGGGTTCTATGTAGACGTTGACATCAACGAGTAGGCTAAAGACCCAGGTGGTGACCCTGAGCTTGTGAAGGACCACGTAGTATAGCTAGGCTTCCAAGCCTCTTTTATTTTACTAGTTGTCTGTACTCAGACAATGTACTTCCGCTGCTGGTTTGTATGACTGTATGACTTGAATGCTGGGTCGTGTGACCCGTATCTTTGTGTATGCTATGTATGGCTCCCTGAGCCTTAAATAAAGTACTGGTGTCGTAGAGTCATGTTGTGATGCTTCGTTGTATTTGCACATATCGAGCATATTGTGTGTATGATTGAAATGCTTGGTATGTGTGGGATCTGACTATCTAGTTGTTTATCTTTAGTAGCCTCTCTTACCGGGAAATGTCTCCTAGTGTTACCGCTGAGCCATGGTAGCTTGCTACTGCTCTGGAACACTTAGGCTGGCCGGCATATGTCCTTCTTCGTTCCTGTGTCTGTCCCTTCGGGGAAATGTCACGCTTTGAGTACTGGAGTCCTGTTAGCCCGCTACAGCCCGGTTTACCGGAGTCCTGTTAGCCCAGTGCTACAGCCCGGACCCACTTGCTGATGACCGACACATTCGAAGCTGGGTCATGGATGCCTGTCCCTGTAAGTCTGTGCCACTTTGGGTTTACGACTAGTCATGTTAGCCCGGGCTCTTTATCATATGGATGCTAGCGACACTATCATATACGTGAGCCAAAAGGCGCAAACGGTCCCGGGCAAAGGTAAGGCGACACCCGTGGGGATACCGTGCGTGAGGCCGCAAAGGGATATGAGGTGTTACCGGCTAGATCGATGTGACATCGAGTCGGGGTCCTGACAGCGTTGGCATCAGAGCCGGACTGCCTGTAGGTTCTCCAAGCCAAACTGGTCGATGTTGAGTCTAGAAATTCTTTAGTTATATGTAGGGGAATTGTTTGTGGATTGGAACGTAAGGCTCTTTTTACTCCTCTATCTTATGACATTCTGATCTGAGTCAGTCCATTCTTCCACCGGGGGTTAAGGAATTAGGATCTATGCTCTCTATCAGGATCACGTGTTACTAATCAGTAGTACCTTATAGGTATGATGGATACAAGCCTAGTTCAGTTCTTTTACCACATTATGTTGCTAGGATGGTCTCAGAACTTTGATATGATGATGTTGAGTGTGTATGAAATCCTTTGTCAAATGTCTCAAATCCTTCTTGAGCATTTACAACTGCTATGCTGCCGAAATTTCGCTAGAAATTCTAATGCCTTTGCATTATGATTGTGCTTTCAGATGGCCACTCGCGACCTCAATCAAGTGGTTCGCCTGACTCGATGCCTAGATGTACCCGGCCATACTGCCAAGTTGGTTAGGGTAATGACTGAGGCTGGATACCGTTGGTATCCTGAGTACACGGTCGAAGAGCAATTCCGAGACTTTAATCAAAGCCAGTATCTCTGCACTGTCAGGATATTTCCATCTTATCCTGGATCCACCGAGCCTCTTCACTGCTCTTATGGACTCGGGATTACTATTGAGATGGCTGTGCAGGACGCCGCCTACTCTATGATGACCATTATGCGAGTCAGATCTGGTATATTTCGGGACTCTGATCTCCGGTATCTGCCAGGATCACTTCCGGGAGCACAAGGGTATCTCCAGGCTATCTATGCTGACCCCACTCAGGAGGATTCACGGACTCGCACCACTGCTGAGATGCTCGAGGATAAGGACCGTGAAAATCGGGCCTTGAGGTTAGAGCTCTTCAATACCCGTGCTGACCACTGGGCCACTTTGACTCGGTTCGCACCGGCGGTGCAAGCTGGATTCTCAGATATGCGCGATCTCTATCCTGTGAGATCTGCTCTGCCAGACGTGATGGTTTGGCGTGATGTAGGAGGCATCACCCCACCTCGCGGTCCCCGCAGGCCACCGTCTGTTGGTCCAAGACCTCATCCTAGC